>NW_026061826.1:600000-900000 GCF_023897955.1 Schistocerca gregaria
AATTGTAGTACTTCTTACTGGCTATTACATCAACTTAGATGCTTCATCTGTGTTCTACTATGGCGTTTTTAGTGTCTCCGCATACCGCAGCACGCGACATAGCTTTGCAGACGATAAGTACAACCGTTTCAGAGACAAGAGCGGCCAATGTGACGATCTGGCTTTAAGTCGATTCGATAACAAATGACGAAAACGGACGGATTTCTTAGGTTTTTACTACATATGAGACCTTTTCACATTCTCACGTGCAACGTGGCTGCTAGTCATCCTTTCATGCAAAATCTTAAGGTCCTAGCTCATGTCCAAGGCACCAAAGCCAGCAAAAAAGTCAATAATCGATACCTAAAACCTGAGTTGTACTACTTCTTACTGGCTATTACATCAACTTAGAAGCTTCGTCTGTGTTCTACTATGGTGCTTTTAGTGTCTCCGCATACCGCAGCACGCGACATAGCTTTGCAGACAATAAACGTAACCGTTTCAGACACAAGAGCGGCCAATGTGACGATCTGGCTTTAAGTCGATTCGATAACAAATGACGAAAACTGACGGATTTCTCAGGTGTTTCCTACATATGAACACTTTTCACATTCTCCCATGCAACGCGTCTGCTAGTCCTCCTTTCATGCAAAATCATATGTCCCTAGCTCATGGCCAAGGCACCAAAGAAGTGTAAAAAGTCAATAATCGATACCTAAAACTTGAATTGTACTACTTCTTACTAGCTATTACATCAACTTAGGAGATTCATCTGTGTTCTACAATGGTGCTTTTTGTGTCTCCGCATACTGCAGCACGCGACATCGCTTTGCAGACGATAAATGTAACCGTTTCAGACAGAAGAGCGGCCAATGTGACGGTCTGGCTTTAAGTCGACTCGATAACCTATGACGAAAACGGACGGATTTCTAGGGTTTTTACTACATATGAACCCTTTTCACATTCTCTCGTGCAACTCGGCTGCTAGTCCACGTTTCATGCAATATCTTAAGTTCCTAGCTCATGTCCAAGGCACCAAAGAAGGGTAAAAAGTCAATAATCGGTACCTAAAACTTGAATTGTACTACATCTTACTGGCTATTACATCAACTTAGAAGCTTCATCTGTGTTCTTATATGGTACTTTTAATGTCTCCGCATACCGCAGCACGCGACATAGCTTTGCAGACGATAAATGTATCCGTTTCAGACAGAAGAGCGGCCAATGTGACGATCTGGCTTTAAGTCGATTGGATAACACATGACGAAAACGGACGGATTTCTCAGGTTTTTACTACATATGAACGCTTTTCACATTCTCGCGTGCAACGCGGCTGCTAGTGCTCCTTTCATGCAAAATCTTAAGGTCCTAGCTGATGTCCAAGGCACCAAAGCCAGCTAAAAGTCAATAATCGATACCTAAAACTTGAATTGTACTACTTGTTCCTGGCTATTACATCAACTTAGAACCTTCATCTGTGTTCTACTATGGTGCTTTTAGTGTCTCCGCATGCCGCAGCACGCGACATAGCTTTGCAGACGATAAGTAGAACCGTTTCAGAGCGAAGAGCGGCTAATGTGACGATCTGGCTTTAAGTCGATTCGATAACAAATGAAGAAAATGGACGGATTTCTTAGATTTTTATTACATATGAACACTTCTCACATTCTCCCGTGCAACTCGGCTGCTAGTCCATGTTTCATGCAATATCTTTAGTTCCTAGCTCATGTCCAAGGCACCAAAGAAGGATAAAAAGTCAATAATCGGTACCTAAAACTTGAATTGTACTACATCTTACTGGCTATTACATCAACTTAGAAGTTTCATCTGTGTTCTTCTATGGTACTTTTATTGTCTCCGCATACCGCAGCACGCGACATAGCTTTGCAGACGATAAATGTATCCGTTTCAGACAGAAGAGCGGCCAATGTGACGATCTGGCTTTAAGTCGATTGGATAACAAATGACGAAAACGGACGGATGTCTCAGGTTTTTGCTACATATGACCACTTTTCAGATTCTTACTTGCAACGCGGCTGCTAGTGCTCCTTTCATGCAAAATCTTAAGGTACTAGCTCATGTCCAAGGCACCAAAGCCAGCTAAAAGTCAATAATCGGTACGTAAACTTGAATTGTAGTACTTCTTACTGGCTATTACATCAACTTAGATGCTTCATCTGTGTTATACTATGGTGTTTTTAGTGTCTCCGCATACCGCAGCACGCGACATAGCTTTGCAGACGATAAGTACAACCGTTTCAGAGACAAGAGCGGCCAGTATGACGATCTGGCTTTAAGTCGATTCGATAACAAATGACGAAAACGGACGGATTTCTCAGGTTTTTACTACATATGAGACCTTTTCACATTCTCACGTGCAACGTGGCGGCTAGTCATCCTTTCATGCAAAATCTTAAGGTCCTAGCTCATGTCCAAGGCACCAAAGCCAGCAAAAAAGTCAATAATCGATACCTAAAACCTGAGTTGTACTACTTCTTACTGGCTATTACATCAACTTAGAAGCTTCGTCTGTGTTCTACTATGGTGCTTCTAGTGTCTCCGCATACCGCAGCACGCGACATAGCTTTGCAGACAATAAACGTAACCGTACCAGACAGAAGAGCGGCCAATGTGACGATCTGGCTTTAAGTCGATTCGATAAGAAATGACGAAAACTGACGGATTTCTCAGGTTTTTCCTACTTATGAACACTTTTCAGATTCTCCCATGCAACACGTCTCCTAGTCCTCCTTCCATGCAAAATCTTAAGTTCCTAGCTCATGTCCAAGGCATCAACGAAGGGTAAAAAGTCAATAATCGATATCAAAAACGTGAATATTACTACTTCTTACTGGCTATTAATTCAACTTAGAAGCTTCATCTGTGTTCTACTATGGTGCGTTTAGTGTCTCCACATACCGCAGCACGCGACATAGCTTTGCAGACGATGAGTACAACTGTTTTAAAGCGAAGAGCGGCTAATGTGACGATCTGGCTTTAAGTCGATTCGATAACAAATGAAGAATACGGACGGATTTCTCAGGTTTTTACTACATTTGAAAACTTTTCACATTCTCCCGTGCAACGCGGCTGCTAGTCCTCCGTTCATGAAAAATCTTAAGTTCTTAGCTCATGTCCAAGCCACCAAAGAAGGGTAAAAAGTCAATAATCGATACCTAAAACTTGAATTGTACTACTTCTTACTGGCTATTACATCAACTTAGAAGCTTCATCTGTGCTCTACTATGGTGCTTTTATTGACTCCGCATACCGCAGCACGCGACATAGCTTTGCAGATGATAAGTACAACCGTTTCAGAGAGGAGAACGGACAATGTGACGATCTGGCTCTAAATCGACTCGACAACAAATGACGAAAACTGACGGATTTTTTTTAGGTATTTCCTACATATTAACAATTTCACATTCTCCCTTGCAACGCGGCTGCTAGTCCTCCTTTCATGCAAAATCATAAGTCCCTAGCTCATGTCCAAGGCACCAAAGAAGGGTAAAAAGTCAATAATCGATACCTACAACTTGAATTGTACTACTTCTTACTAGCTATTACATCAACTTAGTAGTTTCATCTGTGTTCTACTATGGTGCATTTTGTGTCTCCGCATAACGCAGCACGCGACATAGCTTTGCAGACGATAAACGTAACCGTTTCAGACAGAAGAGCGGCCAATGTGACGATCTTTCTTTAAGTCGATTTGATAACATATGACGAAAACGGAAGGATTTCTCAGGTTGTTACTACATATGAACACTTTTCACATTCTCACGCTCAACGCGGCTGCTAATCCTCCTTTCATGCAAATTCATAAGTCCGTAGCTCATGTCCAAGGCACCAAAGAAATGTAAAAAGTCAATAATCGATACCTAAAACTTGAATTGTACTACTTCTTACTACCTATTACATCAACTTAGGAGCTTCATCTGTTTTCTACTATGGTGCTTTTTGTGTCTCCGCATACCGCAGCACGCGACATAGCTTTGCAGACGATACGTACAACTGTTTCAGAGTGGAGGGCGGCCAATGTGACGATCTGGCTTTAAGTCGATTCGACAACAAATTACGGAAACGGACGGATTTATCAGGTTTTTACTACATATGAACACTTTTCACATTCTCCCGTGCAACTCGGCTGCTAGTCCTCCTTTCATGCAATATCTTAAGTTCCTAGCTCAAGTCCAAATCAGCAAAGAAGGGTAAAAACTCAATAATCGATACCTAAAACTTGAATTCTACTACTTCTTACTGGCTATTACATCAACTTAGAAGCTTCATCTGTGTTCTACTATGGTGCTTTTAGTGTCTCCGCATACCGCAGCACGCGACATAGCTTTGCAGACAATAAACGTAACCGTTTCACACAGAAGAACGGCCAATGTGACGATCTGGCTTGAAGTCGATTCGATAACAAATGACGAAAACTGACGGATTTCTCAGGTTTTTACTACATATGAAACTTTTCACATTCTCCCATGCAACGCGTCTGCTAGTCCTTCTTTCATGCAAAATCATAAGTCCCTAGCTCATGTCCAAGGCACCAAAGAAGGGTAAAAAGTCAATAATCGATATCAAAAACGTGAATTTTACTACTTCTTACTGGCTATTAATTCAACTTAGAAGCTTCATCTGTGTTCTACTATGGTGCGTTTAGTGTCTCCACATACCGCAGCACGCGACATAGCTTTGCAGACGATGAGTACAACTGTTTCAAAGCGAAGAGCGGCTAATGTGACGATCTGGCTTTAAGTCGATTCGATAACAATTGAAGAATACGGACGGATTTCTCAGGTTTTTACTACATTTGAAAACTTTTCACATTCTCCCGTGCAACGCGGCTGCTAGTCCTCCGTTCATGAAAAATCTTAAGTTCTTAGCTCATGTCCAAGCCACCAAAGAAGGGTAAAAAGTCAATAATCGATACCTAAATCTTGAATTGTACTACTTCTTACTGGCTATTACATCAACTTAGAAGCTTCATCTGTGCTCTACTATGGTGCTTTTATTGACTCCGCATACCGCAGCACGCGACATAGCTTTGCAGATGATAAGTACAACCGTTTCAGAGACGAGAACGGCCAATGTGACGATCTGGCTCTAAGTCGACTCGACAACAAATGACGAAAACTGACGGATTTTTTTTAGGTTTTTCCTACATATTAACAATTTCACATTCTCCCTTGCAACGCGGCTGCTAGTCCTCCTTTCATGCAAAATCATAAGTCCCTAGCTCATGTCCAAGGCACCAAAGAAGGGTAAAAAGTCAATAATCGATACCTACAACTTGAATTGTACTACTTCTTACTAGCTATTACATCAACTTAGTAGTTTCATCTGTGTTCTACTATGGTGCATTTTGTGTCTCCGCATAACGCAGCACGCGACATAGCTTTGCAGACGATAAACGTAACCGTTTCAGACAGAAGAGCGGCCAATGTGACGATCTTTCTTTAAGTCGATTTGATAACATATGACGAAAACGGAAGGATTTCTCAGGTTTTTACTACATATGAACACTTTTCACATTCTCACGCTCAACGCGGCTGCTAATCCTCCTTTCATGCAAATTCATAAGTCCGTAGCTCATGTCCAAGGCACCAAAGAAATGTAAAAAGTTAATAATCGATACCTAAAACTTGAATTGTACTACTTCTTACTACCTATTACATCAACTTAGGAGCTTCATCTGTTTTCTACTATGGTGCTTTTTGTGTCTCCGCATACCGCAGCACGCGACATAGCTTTGCAGATGATAAATGTAACCGTTTCAGACAGAAGAGCGGCCAATGTGACGATCTGGCTTTAAGTCGACTCGATAACAAATGACGAAAACGGACGATTTCTCAGGTTTTTACTACATATGAAACTTTTCACATTCTCCCATGCAACGCGTCTGCTAGTCCTCCTTTCATGCAAAATCATAAGTCCCTAGCTCATGTCTACGGCACCAAAGACGGGTAAAAAGTCAATAATCGATACCTAAAACTTGAATTTTCCTACTTCTTCCTAGCTATTACATGCAAAATCTGATGTTCCTACCTCATGTCCAATGCACCAAAGAAGCGTAAAAAGTCAATAATCGATACTTAAAACTTGAATTGTACTACTTCTTACTGGCTATTACATCAACTTAGAAGCTTCATCTGTGTTCTACTATGGTGCTTTTATTGTCTCCGCATACCGCAGCACGTGAAATAGCTTTGCAGACGATAAGTACTACTGTTTCAGAGAGGAGATGGCCATTGTGACGATCTGGCTTTAAGTCGATTCGATAACAAATTACGAAAACGGACGGATTTATTACGTTTTTACTACATAAGAACACTTTTCACATTCTCCCGTGCAACTCGGCTGCTAGTCCTCCTTTCATGCAGAATCTTAAGGTCCTAGCTCATGTCAAAGGCACCAAAGCCAGCAAAAAAGTCAATAATCGATACCTAAAACCTGAGTTGTACTACTTCTTACTGGCTATTACATCAACTTAGAAACTTCATCTGTGTTCTACTATGGTGCTTTTAGTGTCTACGCATACCGCAGCACGCGACATAGCTTTGCAGACAATAAACGTAACCGTTTCAGACAGAAGAGCGGCCAATGTGGCGATCTGGCTTGAAGTCGATTCGATAACAAATGACGAAAACTGACGGATTTCTCAGGTTTTTACTACATATGAAACTTTTCACATTCTCCCATGCAACGCGTCTGCTAGTCCTCCTTTCATGCAAAATCATAAGTCCCTAGCTCATGTCCACGGCACCAAAGACGGGTAAAAAGTCAATAATCGATACCTAAAACTTGAATTTTCCTACTTCTTCCTAGCTATTACATCAACTTAGGAGCTTCATCTGTGTTCTACTATGGTGCTTTTTGCGTCTCCGCATACCGCAGCACTTGACATTGCTTTGCAGACGATAAATGTACCCGTTTCAGACAGCAGAGCGGCCAAGGTGACGATCTGGCTTTACGTCGACTCGATAACAAATTACGAAAACGGACGGATTTCTCATTTTTTTCCTACATATGAACCATTTTCACGTTCTCCCATGCAACGCGGCTGCTAGTCCTCCTTTCATGCGATATCAAAAGTCCATAGCTCATGTCCAAGGCACCAAAGAAGGGTAAAAAGTCAATAATCGATACCTAAAACTTGAATTGTACTACTTCTTACTAGCTATTACATGAACTTAGGAGCTTCATCTATGTTCTACGATGGTGCATTTTCGTGTCTCCGCATACCGCAGCACGCGACACAGCTTTGCAGATGATAAATGTAACCGTTTCAGACAGAAGAGCGGCCAATGTGACGATCTGGCTTTAAGTCGACTCGATAACAAATGACGAAAACGGACGGATTTCTCAGGTTTTTCCTACATATGAACACTTTTCACATTCTCCCGTGCAACTCGGCTGCTAGTCCACGTTTCATGCAATATCTAAAGTTCCTAGCTCATGTCCAAGGCACCAAAGAAGGGTAAAAAGTCAATAATCGATACCTAAAACTTGAATTCTACTACTTCTTACTGGCTATTACATCAACGTGGAAGCTTCATCTGAGTTCTACTATGAGCTTTTAGTGTCTCCCCATACAGCAGCACGCGACATAGCTTTGCAGACATTAAACGTAACCGTTTCAGACAGAAGAGCGGCCAATGTGACGATCTGGCTTTAAGTCGATTCGATAACAAATGACGAAAACTGACGGATTTCTCAGGTTTTTACTACATATGAAAACTTTTCATATTCTCCCGTGCAACTCGGTTGCTAGTCCTCCTTTCATGCAAAATGTGAAGTTCCTAGCTCATGTCCAATGCACCGAAGAAGTGTAAATAGTCAATAATCGATACTTAAAGTTGAATTGTACTACTTCTTACTGGCTATTACATCAACTTAGAAGCTTCATCTGTGTTATACTACGGTGCTTTTATTGTCTCCGCATACCGCAGCACGTGAAATAGCTTTGCAGACGATAAGTACTACTGTTTCAGAGAGGAGATGGCCAATGTGACGATCTGGCTTTAAGTCGATTCGATAACAAATTACGAAAACGGACGGATTTATCACGTTTATACTACATAAGAACACTTTTAACATTCTCCCTTGCAACTCGGCTGCTAGTCCTCCTTTCATGCAGAATCTTAAGGTCCTAGCTCATGTCCAAGGCACCAAAGCCAGCAAAAAAGTCAATAATCGATACCTAAAACCTGAGTTGTACTACTTCTTACTAGCTATTACATCAACTTAGAAACTTCATCTGTGTTCTACTATGGTGCTTTTAGTGTCTACGCATACCGCAGCACGCGACATAGCTTTACAGACAATAAACGTAACCGTTTCAGACAGAAAAGCGGCCAATGTGGCGATCTGGCTTGAAGTCGATTCGATAACAAATGACGAAGACTGACGGATTTCTCAGGTTTTTACTACATATGAAACTTTTCACATTCTCCCATGCAACGCGTCTGCTAGTCCTCCTTTCATGCAAAATCATAAGTTCCTAGCTCATGTCCACGGCACCAAAGAAGGGTAAAAAGTCAATAATCGATACCTAAAACTTGAATTTTTCTACTTCTTCCTAGCTATTACATCAACTTAGGAGCTTCATCTGTGTTCTACTATGGTGCTTTTTGCGTCTCCGCATACCGCAGCACTTGACATTGCTTTGCAGACGATAAAAGTACCTGTTTCAGACAGCAGAGCGGCCAAGGTGACGACCTGGCTTTAAGTCGACTCGATAACAAATTACGAAAACGGACGGATTTCTCAAATTTTTCCTACATATGAACACTTTTCACGTTCTCCCATGCAACGCGGCTGCTAGTCCTCCTTTCATGCGATATCAAAAGTCCATAGCTCATGTCCAAGGCACCAAAGAAGGGTAAAAAGTCAATAATCGATACCTAAAACTTGAATTGTACTACTTCTTACTACCTATTACATGAACTTAGGAGCCTCATCTGTGTTCTACGATGGTGCATTTTCGTGTCTCCGCATACCGCAGCACGCGACATAGCTTTGCAGATGATAAATGTAACCGTTTCAGACAGAAGAGCGGCCAATGTGACGATCTGGCTTTAAGTCGACTCGATAACAAATAACGAAAACGGACGGATTTCTCAGGTTTTTCCTACATATGAACACTTTTCACATTCTCCCGTGCAACTCGGCTGCTAGTCCAAGTTTCATGCAATATCTTAAGTTCCTAGCTCATGTCCAAGGCACCAAAGAAGGGTAAAAAGTCAATAATCGATACCTAAAACTTGAATTCTACTACTTCATACTGGCTATTACATCAACTTAGATGCTTCATCTGTGTTCTACTTTGAGCTTTTAGTGTCTCCCCATACCGCAGCACGCGACATAGCTTTGCAGACAATAAACGTAACCGTTTCAGACAGAAGAGCGGCCAATGTGAAGATCTGGCTTTAAGTCGATTCGATAACAAATGACGAAAACTGACGGATTTCTCAGGTTTTTACTACATATGAACACTTTTCATATTCTCCCGTGCAACTCGGCTGCTAGTCCTCCTTTCATGCAAAATGTGAAGTTCCTAGCTCATGTCCAATGCACCGAAGAAGTGTAAAAAGTCAATAATCGATACTTAAAATTTGAATTGTACTACTTCTTACTGGCTATTACATCAACTTAGAAGCTTCATCTGTGTTATACTATGGTGCTTTTATTGTCTCCGCATACCGCAGCACGTGAAATAGCTTTGCAGACGATAAGTACTACTGTTTCAGAGAGGAGATGTCCAATGTGACAATCTGGCTTTAAGTCGATTCGATAACAAATTACGAAAACGGACGGATTTATCACGTTTTTACTACATAAGAACACTTTTAACATTCTCCAGTGCAACTCGGCTGCTAGTCCTCCTTTCATGCAGAATCTTAAGGTCCTAGCTCTTGTCCAAGGCACCAAAGCCAGCAAAAAAGTCAATAATCGATACCTAAAACCTGAGTTGTACTACTTCTTACTGGCTATTACATCAACTTAGAAACTTCATCTGTGTTCTACTATGGTGGTTTTATTGTCTCCGCATACCGCAGCACGCGACATAGCTTTGCAGATCATAAGTACAACCGTTTCAGAGAGGAGAGCGGCCAGTGTGACGATCTGGCTCTAAGTCGACTCGACAACAAATGACGAAAACGGACGGATTTCTCAGGTTTTTCCTACATATGAACACTTTTCATATTCTCCCATGCAACGCGGCTGCTAGTCCTCCTTTCATGCAAAATCAAAATCCCTAGCTCATGTCCAAGGCATTAAAGAAGGGTAAAAAGTCAATAATCGATATCTAAAACTAGAATTGTACTACTTCTTACTGGCTATTACATCAACTTAGAAGCTTCATCTGTGTTCTACTATGGTTCTTTTAGTATCTCCGCATACCGCAGCAAGTGACATTGTTTGCAGACGATAAGTAAACTGTTTCAGAGAGGAGAGCGGCCAGTGTGACGATCTGGCTCTAAGTCGACTCGACAACAAATGACGAAAATGGACGGATTTCTCAGGTTTTTCCTACATATGAACACTTTTCACATTCTCCCATGCAACGCGGCTGCTACAACTCCTTTCATGCAAAATCATAATCCCTAGCTCATGTCCAAGGCATTAAAGAAGGGTAAAAAGTCAATAATCGATATCTAAAACTTGAATTGTACTACTTCTTACTAGCTATTACATCAACTTAGGAGTTTCATCTGTGTTCTACTATGGTGCATTTAGTGTCTCCGCATAACGCAGCACGCGACATAGCTTTGCAGACGATAAACGTAACCGTTTCAGATAGAAGAGCGGCCATAGTGACGATCTGGCTTTAAGTCGATTCGATAACAAATGACGAAAACTGACGGATTTCTCAGGTTTTTACTACATATGAACACTTTTCACATTCTCCCGTGCTACCCGGCTGCTAGTCCTCCTTCCATGCAAAATCGGAAGTTTCTAGCTTATGTCCAATGCACCAAAGAATGGTAAAAAGTCAATAATCGATACCTACAACTTGAATTGTACTACTTCTTACTAGCTATTACATCAACTTAGTAGTTTCATCTGTGTTCTACTATGGTGCATTTTGTGTCTCCGCATAACGCAGCACGCGACATAGCTTTGCAGACGATAAACGTAACCGTTTCAGACAGAAGAGCGGCCAATGTGACGATCTTTCTTTAAGTCGATTTGATAACATATGACGAAAACTGAAGGATTTCTCAGGTTTTTGCTACATATGAACACTTTTCACATTCTCACGCTCAACGCGGCTGCTAATCCTCCTTTCATGCAAATTCATAAGTCCGTAGCTCATGTCCAAGGCACCAAAGAAATGTAAAAAGTCAATAATCGATACCTAAAACTTGAATTGTACTACTTCTTACTACCTATTACACCAACTTAGGAGCTTCATCTGTTTTCTACTATGGTGCTTTTTGTGCCTCCGCATACCGCAGCACGCGACATAGCTTTGCAGATGATAAATGTAACCGTTTCAGAAAGAAGAGCGGCCAATTTGACGATCTGGCTTTAAGTCGATTCGATAACAAATTACGAAAACGGACGGATTTCTCATATTTTTCCTACATATGAACACTTTTCACGTTCTCCCATGCAACGCGGCTGCTAGTCCTCCTTTCATGCGATATCAAAAGTCCATAGCTCATGTCCAAGGCACCAAAGAAGGGTAAAAAGTCAATAATCGATACCTAAAACTTGAATTGTACTACTTCTTACTACCTATTACATGAACTTAGGAGCCTCATCTGTGTTCTACGATGGTGCATTTTCGTGTCTCCGCATACCGCAGCACGCGACATAGCTTTGCAGATGATAAATGTAACCGTTTCAGACAGAAGAGCGGCCAATGTGACGATCTGGCTTTAAGTCGACTCGATAACAAATAACGAAAACGGACGGATTTCTCAGGTTTTTCCTACATATGAACACTTTTCACATTCTCCCGTGCAACTCGGCTGCTAGTCCTCCTTTCATGCAAAATGTGAAGTTCCTAGCTCATGTCCAATGCACCGAAGAAGTGTAAAAAGTCAATAATCGATACTTAAAATTTGAATTGTACTACTTCTTACTGGCTATTACATCAACTTAGAAGCTTCATCTGTGTTATACTATGGTGCTTTTTGTGCCTCCGCATACCGCAGCACGCGACATAGCTTTGCAGATGATAAATGTAACCGTTTCAGACAGAAGAGCGGCCACTGTAACGATCTGGCTTTAAGTCGACTCGATAACAAATGACGAAAACGGACGGATTTCTCAGTTTTTTATTACATATGAACACTTTTCATATTCTCCCGTGCAACTCGGCTGCTAGTCCTCCTTTCATGCAGAATCTTAAGGTCCTAGCTCATGTCCAAGGCACCAAAGCCAGCAAAAAAGTCAATAATCGATACCTAAAACCTGAGTTGTACTACTTCTTACTGGCTATTACATCAACTTAGAAACTTCATCTGTGTTCTACTATGGTGCATTTATTGTCTCCGCATACCGCAGCACGCGACATAGCTTTGCAGATGATAAGTACAACCGTTTCAGAGAGGAGAGCGGCCAGTGTGACGATCTGGCTCTAAGTCGACTCGACAACAAATGACGAAAACGGACGGATTTCTCAGGTTTTTCCTACATATGAACACTTTTCATATTCTCCCATGCAACGCGGCTGCTAGTCCTCCTTTCATGCAAAATCATAATCCCTAGCTCATGGCCAAGGCATTAAAGAAGGGTAAAAAGTCAATAATCGATATCTAAAACTTGAATTGTACTACTTCTTACTGGCTATTACATCAACTTAGAAGCTTCATCTGTGGTCTACTGAGGTTCTTTTAGTATCTCTGGATACCGCAGCACGTGACATTGCTTTGCAGACGATAAGTACAACTGTTTCAGAGAGGAGAGCGGCCAGTGTGACGATCTGGCTCTAAGTCGACTCGGGAACAAATGACGAAAACGGACGGATTTCTCAGGTTTTTCCTACATATGAACACTTTTCACATTCTCCCATGCAACGCGGCTGCTAGTACTCCTTTCATGCAAAATACTAATCCCTAGCTCATGTCCAAGGCATTAAAGAAGGGTAAAAAGTCAATAATTGATACCTAAAACTTGAATTGTACTACTTCTTACTAGCTATTACATCAACTTAGGAGTTTCATCTGTGTTCTACTATGGTGCATTTAGTGTCTCCGCATAACGCAGCACGCGACATAGCTTTGCAGACGATAAACGTAACCGTTTCAGACAGAAGAGCGGCCAATGTGTTGATCTGGCTTTAAGTCGATTCGTTAACAAATGACAAAAACTGACGGATTTCTCAGGTTTTTCCTACATATGAAACTCTTCACATTCTCCCATGCAACGCGTCTGCTAGTCCTCCTTTCATGCAAAATCATAAGTCCCTAGCTCATGTCCAAGGCACCAAAGAAATGTAAAAAGTCAATAATCGATACCTAAAACTTGAATTTTTCTACTCCTTCCTAGCTATTACATCAACTTAGGAGCTTCATCTGTGTTCTACTATGGTGCTTTTTGTGTCTCCGCATACCGCAGCACGCGACATAGCTTTGCAGACAATAAACGTAATCGTTTCAGAAAGAAGAGCGGCCAATTTGACGATCTGGCTTTATGTCGAATCGATAACAAATGACGAACACGGACGGATTTCTCAGGCTTTTACTACATATGAAAACTTTTCACATTCTCTCGTGCAACGCGGCTGATAGTCCTCCTTTCATGAAAAATCTTAACTTCTTAGCTCATGTCCAAGGCACCAAAGAAGAGTAAAAAGTCAATTATCGATACCTAAAACTTGAATTGTACTACTTTTTACTGGCTATTACATCAACTTACAAGCTTCATCTGTGTTCTACTAGTGTGCTTGTATTGTCTCCGCATACCGCAGCACGCGACATAGCTTTGCAGACAATAAACGTAACCGTTTCAGACATAAGAGCGGCCAATGTGACGATCTGGCTTTAAGTCGATTCGATAACAAATGACGAACACTGACGGATTTCTCAGGTTTTTACTACATATGAACACTTTTCACATTCTCCCATGCAACGGGGCTGCTAGTCCTCCTTTCATGCAAAATCTTAAGGTCCTAGCTTATGTCCAAGGCACCAAAGCCGTCTAAAATGTCAATAATCGGTAACTAAAAATTGCATTGCACTACTTCTTATTGGCTATTACATCAACGTAGAAGCTTCATATGTGTTCTACTATGGTGCGTTTAGTGTCTCCGCATAATGCAGCACGCGACATAGCTTTGCAGACGATAAATGTAATCGTTTCAGAGAGAAGAGCGGCCAATGTGACGATCTGGTTTAAAGTCGATTCGTTAACAAATGACGAAAACGGTCGGATTTCTCAGGTTTTAACTACATATGAACACTTTTCACATTCTCCCATGCAACGGGGCTGGTAGTCTTCCTTTCATGCCGAATCTTAAGGTTCTAGCTCATGTCCAAGGCACCAAAGCCAGCAAAAATGTCAATAATCGATACCTAAAACCTGAGTTGTACTACTTCTTACTGGCTAATACATCAAGATAGAAGCTTCATCTGTGTTCTACTATTCTGCTTTTAGTGTCTCCGCATACCGCAGCTCGCGACATAGCTTTGCAGACAAGAAACGTAACCGTTACAGACAGAAGAGCGGCCAATGTGACGATCTGGCTTTAAGTCGATTCGATAACAAATGACGAAAACTGACGGATTTCTCAGGTTTTTACTACATAAGAACACTTTTTACATTCTCCCGTGCAACTCGGCTGCTAGTCCTCCTTTCATGCAGAATCTTAAGGTGCTAGCTCATGTCCAAGGCACCAAAGCCAGCAAAAAAGTCAATAATCGATACCTAAAACATGAGTTGCACTACTTCTTACTGGCTATTACATCAACTTAGAAACTTCATCTGTGTTCTACTATGGTGCATTTATTGTCTCCGCATACCGCAGCACGCGACATAGCTTTGCAGATGATAAGTACAACCGTTTCAGAGAGGAGAGCGGCCAGTGTGACGATCTGGCTCTAAGTCGACTCGACAACAAATGACGAAAACGGACGGATTTCTCAGGTTTTTCCTACATATGAACACTTTTCATATTCTCCCATGCAACGCGGCTGCTAGTCCTCCTTTCATGCAAAATCATAATCCCTAGCTCATGGCCAAGGCATTAAAGAAGGGTAAAAAGTCAATAATCGATATCTAAA
Source organism: Schistocerca gregaria (assembly GCF_023897955.1). Taxonomy (NCBI): domain Eukaryota; kingdom Metazoa; phylum Arthropoda; class Insecta; order Orthoptera; family Acrididae; genus Schistocerca; species Schistocerca gregaria. The sequence continues at coordinate 615,222 of NW_026061826.1, forward strand.
ACTTGAATTGTACTACTTCTTACTGGCTATTACATCAACTTAGAAGCTTCATCTGTGGTCTACTGAGGTTCTTTTAGTATCTCTGGATACCGCAGCACGTGACATTGCTTTGCAGACGATAAGTACAACTGTTTCAGAGAGGAGAGCGGCCAGTGTGACGATCTGGCTCTAAGTCGACTCGGGAACAAATGACGAAAACGGACGGATTTCTCAGGTTTTTCCTACATATGAACACTTTTCACATTCTCCCATGCAACGCGGCTGCTAGTACTCCTTTCATGCAAAATACTAATCCCTAGCTCATGTCCAAGGCATTAAAGAAGGGTAAAAAGTCAATAATTGATACCTAAAACTTGAATTGTACTACTTCTTACTAGCTATTACATCAACTTAGGAGTTTCATCTGTGTTCTACTATGGTGCATTTAGTGTCTCCGCATAACGCAGCACGCGACATAGCTTTGCAGACGATAAACGTAACCGTTTCAGACAAAAGAGCGGCCAATGTGTTGATCTGGCTTTAAGTCGATTCGTTAACAAATGACAAAAACTGACGGATTTCTCAGGTTTTTCCTACATATGAAACTCTTCACATTCTCCCATGCAACGCGTCTGCTAGTCCTCCTTTCATGCAAAATCATAAGTCCCTAGCTCATGTCCAAGGCACCAAAGAAATGTAAAAAGTCAATAATCGATACCTAAAACTTGAATTTTTCTACTCCTTCCTAGCTATTACATCAACTTAGGAGCTTCATCTGTGTTCTACTATGGTGCTTTTTGTGTCTCCGCATACCGCAGCACGCGACATAGCTTTGCAGACAATAAACGTAATCGTTTCAGAAAGAAGAGCGGCCAATTTGACGATCTGGCTTTATGTCGAATCGATAACAAATGACGAACACGGACGGATTTCTCAGGCTTTTACTACATATGAAAACTTTTCACATTCTCTCGTGCAACGCGGCTGATAGTCCTCCTTTCATGAAAAATCTTAACTTCTTAGCTCATGTCCAAGGCACCAAAGAAGAGTAAAAAGTCAATTATCGATACCTAAAACTTGAATTGTACTACTTTTTACTGGCTATTACATCAACTTACAAGCTTCATCTGTGTTCTACTAGTGTGCTTGTATTGTCTCCGCATACCGCAGCACGCGACATAGCTTTGCAGACAATAAACGTAACCGTTTCAGACATAAGAGCGGCCAATGTGACGATCTGGCTTTAAGTCGATTCGATAACAAATGACGAACACTGACGGATTTCTCAGGTTTTTACTACATATGAACACTTTTCACATTCTCCCATGCAACGGGGCTGCTAGTCCTCCTTTCATGCAAAATCTTAAGGTCCTAGCTTATGTCCAAGGCACCAAAGCCGTCTAAAATGTCAATAATCGGTAACTAAAAATTGCATTGCACTACTTCTTATTGGCTATTACATCAACGTAGAAGCTTCATATGTGTTCTACTATGGTGCGTTTAGTGTCTCCGCATAATGCAGCACGCGACATAGCTTTGCAGACGATAAATGTAATCGTTTCAGAGAGAAGAGCGGCCAATGTGACGATCTGGTTTAAAGTCGATTCGTTAACAAATGACGAAAACGGTCGGATTTCTCAGGTTTTAACTACATATGAACACTTTTCACATTCTCCCATGCAACGGGGCTGGTAGTCTTCCTTTCATGCCGAATCTTAAGGTTCTAGCTCATGTCCAAGGCACCAAAGCCAGCAAAAATGTCAATAATCGATACCTAAAACCTGAGTTGTACTACTTCTTACTGGCTAATACATCAAGATAGAAGCTTCATCTGTGTTCTACTATTCTGCTTTTAGTGTCTCCGCATACCGCAGCTCGCGACATAGCTTTGCAGACAAGAAACGTAACCGTTACAGACAGAAGAGCGGCCAATGTGACGATCTGGCTTTAAGTCGATTCGATAACAAATGACGAAAACTGACGGATTTCTCAGGTTTTTACTACATAAGAACACTTTTTACATTCTCCCGTGCAACTCGGCTGCTAGTCCTCCTTTCATGCAGAATCTTAAGGTGCTAGCTCATGTCCAAGGCACCAAAGCCAGCAAAAAAGTCAATAATCGATACCTAAAACATGAGTTGCACTACTTCTTACTGGCTATTACATCAACTTAGAAACTTCATCTGTGTTCTACTATGGTGCATTTATTGTCTCCGCATACCGCAGCACGCGACATAGCTTTGCAGATGATAAGTACAACCGTTTCAGAGAGGAGAGCGGCCAGTGTGACGATCTGGCTCTAAGTCGACTCGACAACAAATGACGAAAACGGACGGATTTCTCAGGTTTTTCCTACATATGAACACTTTTCATATTCTCCCATGCAACGCGGCTGCTAGTCCTCCTTTCATGCAAAATCATAATCCCTAGCTCATGGCCAAGGCATTAAAGAAGGGTAAAAAGTCAATAATCGATATCTAAAACTTGAATTGTACTACTTCTTACTGGCTATTACATCAACTTAGAAGCTTCATCTGTGGTCTACTGAGGTTCTTTTAGTATCTCTGGATACCGCAGCACGTGACATTGCTTTGCAGACGATAAGTACAACTGTTTCAGAGAGGAGAGCGGCCAGTGTGACGATCTGGCTCTAAGTCGACTCGGGAACAAATGACGAAAACGGACGGATTTCTCAGGTTTTTCCTACATATGAACACTTTTCACATTCTCCCATGCAACGCGGCTGCTAGTACTCCTTTCATGCAAAATACTAATCCCTAGCTCATGTCCAAGGCATTAAAGAAGGGTAAAAAGTCAATAATTGATACCTAAAACTTGAATTGTACTACTTCTTACTAGCTATTACATCAACTTAGGAGTTTCATCTGTGTTCTACTATGGTGCATTTAGTGTCTCCGCATAACGCAGCACGCGACATAGCTTTGCAGACGATAAACGTAACCGTTTCAGACAAAAGAGCGGCCAATGTGTTGATCTGGCTTTAAGTCGATTCGTTAACAAATGACAAAAACTGACGGATTTCTCAGGTTTTTCCTACATATGAAACTCTTCACATTCTCCCATGCAACGCGTCTGCTAGTCCTCCTTTCATGCAAAATCATAAGTCCCTAGCTCATGTCCAAGGCACCAAAGAAATGTAAAAAGTCAATAATCGATACCTAAAACTTGAATTTTTCTACTCCTTCCTAGCTATTACATCAACTTAGGAGCTTCATCTGTGTTCTACTATGGTGCTTTTTGTGTCTCCGCATACCGCAGCACGCGACATAGCTTTGCAGACAATAAACGTAATCGTTTCAGAAAGAAGAGCGGCCAATTTGACGATCTGGCTTTATGTCGAATCGATAACAAATGACGAACACGGACGGATTTCTCAGGCTTTTACTACATATGAAAACTTTTCACATTCTCTCGTGCAACGCGGCTGATAGTCCTCCTTTCATGAAAAATCTTAACTTCTTAGCTCATGTCCAAGGCACCAAAGAAGAGTAAAAAGTCAATTATCGATACCTAAAACTTGAATTGTACTACTTTTTACTGGCTATTACATCAACTTACAAGCTTCATCTGTGTTCTACTAGTGTGCTTGTATTGTCTCCGCATACCGCAGCACGCGACATAGCTTTGCAGACAATAAACGTAACCGTTTCAGACATAAGAGCGGCCAATGTGACGATCTGGCTTTAAGTCGATTCGATAACAAAATGACGAACACTGACGGATTTCTCAGGTTTTTACTACATATGAACACTTTTCACATTCTCCCATGCAACGGGGCTGCTAGTCCTCCTTTCATGCAAAATCTTAAGGTCCTAGCTTATGTCCAAGGCACCAAAGCCGTCTAAAATGTCAATAATCGGTAACTAAAAATTGCATTGCACTACTTCTTATTGGCTATTACATCAACGTAGAAGCTTCATATGTGTTCTACTATGGTGCGTTTAGTGTCTCCGCATAATGCAGCACGCGACATAGCTTTGCAGACGATAAATGTAATCGTTTCAGAGAGAAGAGCGGCCAATGTGACGATCTGGTTTAAAGTCGATTCGTTAACAAATGACGAAAACGGTCGGATTTCTCAGGTTTTAACTACATATGAACACTTTTCACATTCTCCCATGCAACGGGGCTGGTAGTCTTCCTTTCATGCCGAATCTTAAGGTTCTAGCTCATGTCCAAGGCACCAAAGCCAGCAAAAATGTCAATAATCGATACCTAAAACCTGAGTTGTACTACTTCTTACTGGCTATTACATCAAGATAGAAGCTTCATCTGTGTTCTACTATTCTGCTTTTAGTGTCTCCGCATACCGCAGCTCGCGACATAGCTTTGCAGACAAGAAACGTAACCGTTACAGACAGAAGAGCGGCCAATGTGACGATCTGGCTTTAAGTCGATTCGATAACAAATGACGAAAACTGACGGATTTCTCAGGTTTTTACTACATAAGAACACTTTTTACATTCTCCCGTGCAACTCGGCTGCTAGTCCTCCTTTCATGCAGAATCTTAAGGTGCTAGCTCATGTCCAAGGCACCAAAGCCAGCAAAAAAGTCAATAATCGATACCTAAAACCTGAGTTGCACTACTTCTTACTGGCTATTACATCAACATAGAAACTTCATCTGTGTTCTACTATGGTGCTTTTATTGTTTCCGCATACCGCAGCACGTGACATAGCTTTGCAGACGATAAGTACAACTGTTTCAGAGAGGAGATTGCCAATGTGACGATCTGGCTTTAAGTCTATTCGATAACAAATGACGAACACTGACGGATTTCTCAGGTTTTTACTACATATGAACACTTTTCACATTCTCCCATGCAACGGGGCTGCTAGTCCTCCTTTCATGCAAAATCTTAAGGTCCTAGCTTATGTCCAAGGCACCAAAGCCGTCTAAAATGTCAATAATCGGTAACTAAAAATTGCATTGCACTACTTCTTATTGGCTATTACATCAACGTAGAAGCTTCATATGTGTTCTACTATGGTGCGTTTAGTGTCTCCGCATAATGCAGCACGCGACATAGCTTTGCAGACGATAAATGTAATCGTTTCAGAGAGAAGAGCGGCCAATGTGACGATCTGGTTTAAAGTCGATTCGTTAACAAATGACGAAAACGGTCGGATTTCTCAGGTTTTAACTACATATGAACACTTTTCACATTCTCCCATGCAACGGGGCTGGTAGTCTTCCTTTCATGCCGAATCTTAAGGTTCTAGCTCATGTCCAAGGCACCAAAGCCAGCAAAAATGTCAATAATCGATACCTAAAACCTGAGTTGTACTACTTCTTACTGGCTATTACATCAAGATAGAAGCTTCATCTGTGTTCTACTATTCTGCTTTTAGTGTCTCCGCATACCGCAGCTCGCGACATAGCTTTGCAGTCAAGAAACGTAACCGTTACAGACAGAAGAGCGGCCAATGTGACGATCTGGCTTTAAGTCGATTCGATAACAAATGACGAAAACTGACGGATTTCTCAGGTTTTTACTACATAAGAACACTTTTTACATTCTCCCGTGCAACTCGGCTGCTAGTCCTCCTTTCATGCAGAATCTTAAGGTGCTAGCTCATGTCCAAGGCACCAAAGCCAGCAAAAAAGTCAATAATCGATACCTAAAACCTGAGTTGCACTACTTCTTACTGGCTATTACATCAACATAGAAACTTCATCTGTGTTCTACTATGGTGCTTTTATTGTTTCCGCATACCGCAGCACGTGACATAGCTTTGCAGACGATAAGTACAACTGTTTCAGAGAGGAGATTGCCAATGTGACGATCTGGCTTTAAGTCGATTCGATAACAAATGACGAAAACTGACTGATTTCTCAGGTTTTTACTACATATGAAACTTTTCACATTCTCCCATGCAACGCGTCTGCTAGTCCTCCTTTCATGCAAAATCATAAGTCCCTAGCTCATGTCCAAGGCACCAAAGAAGGGTAAAAAGTCAATAACCGATACCTAAAACTTGAATTTTGCTACTTCTTCCTAGCTATTACATCAACTTAGGAGCTTCATCTGTGTTCTACTATGGTGCGTTTTGTGTCTCCGCATACCACAGCACGCGACATTGCTTTGCAGACGATAAGTGTAACCGTTTCAGACAGCAGAGCGGCCAAGGTGACGATCTGGCTTTAAGTCAACTCGATAACAAATGACGAAAACGGACGGATTTCTCAGGCTTTTACTACATATGAACACTTTTCACATTCTCCCATGCAACGCGGCTGCTAGTCCTCCTTTCATGCAAAATCAAAAATCCCTAGCTCATGTCCAAGGCACCAAAGAAGGGTAAAAAGTCAATAATCGATACCTAAAACTTGAATTGTACTACTTCTTACTAGCTATTACATGAATTTAGGAGCTTCATCTGTGTTCTACTATGGTGCATTTTTGTGTCTCCGCATACAGCAGCACGCGACATAGCTTTGCAGACGATAAATGTAACCGTTTCAGACAGAAGAGCGGCAAATGTGACGATCTGGCTTTAAGTCGATTCGATAACAAATGACGAAAACGGACGGTTTTCTCAGGTTTTCACTACATATGAACACTTTTCACATTCTCCCGTGCAACTCGGCTGCTAGTCCACGTTTCATGCAATATCTTAAGTTCCTAGCTCATGTCCAAGGCACCAAAGAAGGGTAAAAAGTCAATAATCGACACCTAAAACTTGAATTGTACTACCTCTTCCTTGCTATTACATCAACTTAGAAGCTTGATCTGTGTTCTACTATGGTGCTTTTAGTGTCTCCGCATACCGCAGCACGCGACATAGCTTTGCAGACGATAAGTACAACCGTTTCAGGGCGAATAGCGGGGTAATGTGACGATCTGGCTTTAAGTCGATTCGATAACAAATGACGAAAACTGACGGATTTCTCAGGTTTTTCCTACATATGAACACTTTTCACATTCTCCCGTGCAACTCGGCTGCTATTCCTCCTTTCATGAAATATCTTAAGTTCCTAGCTCATGGCCAAGGCACCAAAGAAGGGTAAAAAGTCAATAATCTATACCTAAAACTTGAATTCTACTACTTCTTACTGGCCATTACATCAACTTAGAAGCTTCATCTGTGTTCTTCTATGGTACTTTTAGTGTCTCCGCATACCGCAGCACGCGACATAGCTTTGCAGACGATAAATGTATCCGTTTCAGACAGAAGAGCGGCCAATGTGACGATCTGGCTTTAAGGCGATTCGATAACGAATGACGAAAACGGACGGATATCTCAGGTTTTTACTACATTTGAACACTTTTCACATTTTCCCGTGCAACTAGGCTGCTATTCCTCCTTTCATGAAATATCTTAAGTTCCTAGCTCATGTCCAAGGCACCAAAGAAGGGTAAAAAGTCAATAATCTATACCTAAAACTTGAATTCTACTACCTCTTACTGGGCATTACATCAACTTAGAAGCTTCATCTGTGTTCTTCTATGGTACTTTTAGTGTCTCCGCATACCGCAGCACGCGACATAGCTTTGCAGACGATAAATGTATCCGTTTCAGACAGAAGAGCGGCCAATGTGACGATCTGGCTTTAAGGCGATTCGATAACAAATGACGAAAACGGACGGATATCTCAGATTTTTACTACATTTGAACACTTTTCACATTCTCCCGTGCAACTCGGCTGCTAGTCCTCCGTTCATGCAATATCTTAAGTTAATAGCTCAAGTCCAAGTCACCAAAGAAGGGTTAAATGTCAATAATCGATACCTAAAACTTGAGTTCTACTACTTCTTACTGGCTATTACATCAACTTAGAAGCTTCATCTGTGTTCTACTATGGTGCATTTAGTGTCTCCGTATAACGCAGCACGCGACATAGCTTTGCAGACGATAAACGTAACCGTTTCAGACAGAAGAGCGGCCAATGTGACGAACTGGCTTTAAGTCGATTCGATAACGAATGACGAAAACTGACGGATTTCTCAGGTTCTTCCTACATATGAACACTTTTCACATTCTCCCATGGAACGCCTCTGCTAGTCCTCCTTTCATGCAAAATCATAAGTCCCTAGCTCATGTCCAAGGCACCAAAGAAATGTAAAAAGTCAATAATCGATACCTAAAACTTGAATTTTTCTACTTCTTACTACCTATTACATCAACTTAGGAGCTTCATCTCTTTTCTACTATGGTGCTTTTTGTGTCTCCGCATACCGCAGCACGCGACATAGCTTTGCAGATGATAAATGTAACCGTTTCAGACAGAAAAGCGGCCAATGTGACGATCTGGCTTTAAGTCGACTCGATAACAAATGACGAAAACGGACGGATTTCTCAGGTTTTTCCTACATATGAACACTTTTCACATTCTCCCGTGCAACGCGGCTGCTAGTCCTCCTTTCATTCAAAATCATAATCCCTAGCTCATGTCCAAGGCATTAAAGAAGGGTAAAAAGTCAATAATCGATACCTAAAACTTGAATTGTACTACTTCTTACTGGCTATTACATCAACTTAGAAGCTTCATCTGTGTTCTACTATGAGCTTTTAGTGTCTCGGTATACCGCAGCACGCGACATAGCATTGCAGGCAATAAACGTAACCGTTTCAGACAGAAGAGCGGCCAATGCGTCGATCTGGCTTTAAAACGATTCGATAACAAACGACGAAAACTGACGGATTTCTCAGGTTTTTACTACATATGAACACTTTTCATATTCTCCCGTGCAACTCGGCTGCTAGTCCTCCTTTCATGCAAAATGTGAAGTTCCTAGCTCATGTCCAATGCACCGAAGAAGTGTAAAAAGTCAATAATCGATACTTAAAATTTGAATTGTACTACTTCTTACTTGCTATTACATCAACTTAGAAGCTTCATCTGTGTTCTACTATGGTGCTTTTAGTGTCTCCGCATACCGCAGCACGCGACATAGCTTTGCAGACAATAAACGTAATCGTTTCAGAAAGAAGAGCGGCCAATTTGACGATCTGGCTTTATGTCGAATCGATAACAAATGACGAACACGGACGGATTTCTCAGGCTTTTACTACATATGAAAACTTTTCACATTCTCTCGTGCAACGCGGCTGCTAGTCCTCCTTTCATGAAAAATCTTAACTTCTTAGCTCATGTCCAAGGCACCAAAGAAATGTAAAAAGTCAATAATCGATACCTAAAACTTGAATTGTACTACTTCTTACTACCTATTACATCAACTTAGGAGCTTCATCTGTTTTCTACTATGGTGCTTTTTGTGTCTCCGCATACTGCAGCACGCGACATAGCTTTGCAGATGATAAATGTAACCGTTTCAGACAGAAGAGCGGCCAGTGTGGCGATCTGGCTTTAAGTCGACACGATAACAAATGACGAAAACGGACGGATTTCTCAGGTTTTTCCTACATATGAACACTTAGCACATTCTCCCGTGCAACTCGGCTGCTAGTCCACGTTTCATGCAATATCTTAAGTTCCTAGCTCATGTCCAAGGCAAGAAAGAAGGGTAAAAATCAATAATCGATACCTAAAACTTCAATTCTACTACTTCTTACTGGCTATTACATCAACTTAGAAGCTTCATCTATGTTCTACTATTGTGCTTTTATTGTCTCCGCATACCGCAGCACGCGACATAGCTTTGCAGACGATGAGTACAACTGTTTTAGAGCGAAGAGCGGCTAATGTGACGATCTGGCTTTAAGTCGATTCGATAACAAATGAAGAATACGGACGGATTTATCACGCTTTTACTACATAAGAACACTTTTCACATTCTCCCGTGCAACTCGGCTGCTAGTCCTCCTTTCATGCAGTGTCTTAAGGTCCTAGCTCGTGTCCAAGGCACCAAAGACAGCAAAAAAGTCAATAATCGATACCTAAAACCTAAGTTGTACTACTTCTTACTGGCTATTACATCAACTTAAAAACTTCATCTGTGTTCTACTATGGTGCTTTTAGTGTCTCCGCATGCCGCAGCACGCGACATAGCTTTGCAGACGATGAGTAACTCTGTTGCAGAGCGAAGAGCGGCTAATGTGACGATCTGGCTTTAAGTCGATTCGATAACAAATGAAGAATACGGACGGATTTCTCAGGTTTTTACTACATATGAACACTTTTCACATTCTCGCGTGCAACGCGGCTGCTAGTCCTCCTTTCATGCAAAATCATAATCCCTAGCTCATGTCCAAGGCACCAAAGAAATGTAAAATGTCAATAATCGATACGTAAAACTTGAATTGTACTACTTCTTACTACCTATTACATCAACTTAGGAGCTTCATCTGTTTTCTACTATGGTGCTCTTTGTGTCTCCGCATACCGCAGCACGCGACATAGCTTTTCAGACGATAAATGTATCCGTTTCAGACAGAAGAGCGGCCAATGTGACGATCTGGCTTTAAGTCGATTGGATAACAAATGACGAAAACGGACGGATTTCTCAGGTTTTTACTACATATGAACACTTTCCACATTCTCGCGTGCAACGCGGCTGCTAGTGCTCCTTTCATGCAAAATCTTAAGGTCCTAGCTCATGTCCAAGGCACCAAAGCCAGCAAAAAAGTCAATAATCGATACCTAAAACCTGAGTTGTACTTCTTCTTACTGGCTATTACATTAACTTAGAAGCTTCATCTGTGTTCTACTATGGTGCTTTTAGTGTCTCCGCATACCGCAGCACGCGACATAGCTTTGCAGACGATAAGTACAGCCGTTTCAGAGCGAAGAGCGGCTAATATGACGATCTGGCTTAAAGTCGATTCGATAACAAATTAAGAAAATATACGGATTTCTCAGATTTTTACTACATATGAACACTTTTCACATTCTCCCGTGTAACGCGGCTGCTAGTCCTCCTTCCATGCAAAATCTTAAGTTCTTAGCTCATGTCCAAGGCACCAAAGAAGGGTAAAAAGTCAATAATCGATACCTAATACTTGAATTTTACTACTACTTACTGGCTATTACATCAACTTAGAAGCTTCATCTGTGTTCTACTATGGTGCTTTTAGTGTCTCCACATACCGCAGCACGCGACATAGCTTTGCAGACGATGAGTACAACTGTTTCAGAGCGAAGAGCGGCTAATGTGACGATCTGGCTTTAAGTCGATTCGATAACAAATGAAGAATACGGACGGATTTCTCAGGTTTTTACTACATATGAAAACTTTTCACATTCTCCCGTGCAACGCGGCTGCTAGTCATCCTTTCATGAAAAATCTTAAGTTCTTAGCTCATGTCCAAGGCACCAAAGAAGGGTAAAAAGTCAATAATCGATACCTAATACTTGAATTTTACTACTACTTACTGGCTATTACATCAACTTAGAAGCTTCATCTGTGCTCTACTATGGTGCTTTTAATTTCTCCGCATACCGCAGCACGCGACATAGCTTTGCAGATGATAAGTACAACCGTTTCAGAGAGGAGAACGGCCAATGTGACGATCCTGCTCTAAGTCGACTCGACAACAAATGACGAAAACGGACGGATTTCTCAGGTTTTTCCTACATATGAACATTTTCACATTCTCCCAGGCAACGCGGCTGCTAGTCCTCCTTTCATGCAAAATCATAAGTCCCTAGCTCATGTCCAAGGCACCAAAGAAGGGTAAAAAGTCAATAATCGATACCTAAAACTTGAATTCTACTATTTCTTACTGGCTATTACATCAACTTAGAAGCTTCATCTGTGTTCTACTATGAGCTTTTTGTGTCTACGCATACCGCAGCACGCGACGTAGCTTTGCAGACAATAAACGTAACCGTTTCAAACAGAAGAGCGGCCAATGTGACGTCTGGCTTTAAGTCGATTCGATAACAAATTACGAAAACTGACGGATTTATCACGTTTTTACTACATTAGAACACTTTTCACATTCTCCCGTGCAACTCGGCTGCTAGTCCTCCTTTCATGCAGAGTCTTAAGGTCCTAGCTCATGTCCAAGGCACCAAAACCAGCAAAAAAGTCAATAATCAATACCTAAAACCTGAGTTGTACTACTTCTTACCGGCTATTACATCAACTTAGAAGCTTCATCTGTGTTCTACTATGGTGCTTTTAGTGTCTCCGCATACCGCAGCACGCGACATAGCTTTGCAGACAATAAACGTAACCGTTTCAGAGAGAAGAGCGGCCAATGTGACGATCTGGCTTTAAGTCGATTCGATAACAAAAGACGCAAACTGACGGATTTCTCAGGTTTTTACTACATATGAACACTTTTCACATTCTCGCGTGCAACGCGGCTGCTAGTGCTACTTTCATGCAAAATCTTAAGGTCCTAGCTCATGTCCAAGGCACCAAAGCCAGCTAAAAGTCAATAATCGGTACGTAAAACTTGAATTGTAGTACTTCTTACTGGCTATTACATCAACTTAGATGCTTCATCTGTGTTCTACTATGGTGTTTTTAGTGTCTCCGCATACCGCAGCACGCGACATAGCTTTGCAGACGATAAATGTAACCGTTTCAGACAGAAGAGCGGCCAATGTGACGATCTGGCTTTAAGTCGATTCGATAACGAATGAAGAAAACGGACGGATTTATCAGGTCTTTACTACATATGAACACTTTTCACATTCTCCCATGCAACTCGGCTGCTAGTCCTCCATTCATGCACAATCTTAAGGTACTAGCTCATGTCCAAGGCACCAAAGCCAGCTAAAAAGTCAATAATCGATACCTAAAACTTGAATTGTACTACTTCTTACTGTCTATTACATCAACTTAGAAGCTTCATCTGTGTTCTACTATGGTTCTTTTAGTGTCTCCACATACCGCAGCACGCGACATGGCTTTGCAGACGATAAGTACAATTGTTTCAGAGCGAAGAGCGGCTAATGTGACGATCTGGCTTTAAGTCGATTCGATAACAAATGAAGAAAACGGATGGATTCCTCAGATTTTTACTACATATAAATACTTTACACATTCTCCCGTGCAACGCGGCTGCTAGTCCTCCTTTCATGCAGAATCTTAAGGTCCTAGGTCTGTCCAAGCCACCAAAGCCGGCTAAAAGGTGAATAATCGATACCTAAAACTTGAATTGTACTACTTCTTACTGGCTATTACATCAACTTAGAAGCTTCATCTGTGTTCTACTATGGTGCTTTTAGTGTCTCCGCATACCGCAGCACGTGACATAGCTTTGCAGACGATAAGTACAACTGTTTCATAGAGGAGGTCAGCCAATGTAACGATCTGGCTTTAAGTCGATTCGATAACAAATTACGAAAACGGACGGATTTATCAGGTTTATACTACATATGAACACTTTTCAGATTCTCCCGTGCAACTCGGCTGCTAGTCCTCCCTTCATGCAGAATCTTAAGGTTCTAGCTCATGTCCAAGGCACCAAAGCCAGCAAAAAAGTCAATAATCGATACCTAAAACTTGAATTGTACTACTTCTTACTACCTATTACATCAACTTAGGAGCTTCATCTGTTTTCTACTATGGTGCTTTTTGTGTCTCCGCATACCGCAGCACGCGACATAGCTTTGCAGATGATAAATGTAACCGTTTCAGACAGAAGAGCGGCCAATGTGACGATCTGGCTTTAAGTCGACTCGATAACAAATGACGAAAACGGACGGATTTCTCAGGTTTTTACTACATATGAGCACTTTTCACATTCTCCCATGCAACGCGGCTTCTAGTCCTCCTTTCATGCAGAATCTTAAGGTCCTAGGTCATGTCCAAGGCACCAAAGCCAGCTAAAAAGTCATTAATCGATAGTTAAAACTTGAATTGTACTACTTCTTACTGGATATTACATCAACTTAGAAGCTTCATCTGTGTTCTACTATGGTGCTTTTAGTGTCTCCGCATACCGCAGCACGCGACATATCTTTGCAACGATAAATGTAATCGTTTTAGACAGAAGAGCGGCCAATGTGACGATCTGGCTTTAAGTCGATTCGATAACAAATGACGAAAACTGACGGATTTCGCAGGTTTTTACTACATATGAACACTTTTCACATTCTCCCGTGCAACGCGGCTGCTAGTCCTCCTTCCATGCAAAATCTGAAGTTCCTAGCACATGTCCAATGCACCAAAGAAGGGTAAAAAGTCAATAATCGATACTTAAAACTTGAATTGTACTACTTCTTACTGGCTATTACATCAACTTAGAAGCTTCATCTGTGTTCTACTATGGTGCTTATATTGTCTCCGCATACCGCAGCACGTGACATAGCTTTGCAGACGATAAGTACAACTGTTTCAGAGCGGAGATGGCCAATGTGACGATCTGGCTTTAAGTCGATTCGATAACAAATTACGAAAACGGACGGATTTATCACGTTTTTACTACATATGAACACTTTTCACATTCTCCCGTGCAACTCGGCTGCTAGTCCTCATTTCATGCAATATCTTAAGTTCCTAGCTCAAGTCCAAGGCACCAAAGAGGGGTAAAAAGTCAGTAATCGATACCTAAAAATTTAATTCTACTACTTCTTACCGGCTATTACATCAACTTAGAAGCTTCATCTGTGTTCTACTATGGTGCTTTTAGTGTCTCCGCATACAGCAGCACGTGACATAAATATCAGACGATAAATGTATCCGTTTCAGACAGACGAGCGGCAAATGTGACGATCTGGCTTTAAGTCGATTCGATAACAAATGACGAAAACTGACGGATTTCTCAGGTTTTTACTACATATGAACACTTTTCACATTCTCACGTGCAAGGCGGCTGCTAGTCCTCCTTCCATGCAAAATATTAAGTCCCTAGCTCGTGTCCAAGGCACCAAAGATGGGTAAAAAGGCAACAATCGATACCTAAAACTTGAATTGTACTACTTCTTACTGGCTATTACATCAACTTAGAAGCTTCATCTGTGTCCTACTTGGTGCTTTTACTGTCTCCGCATACCGCAGCACGCAACATAGCTTTGCAGACGATAAGTTCAACCGTTTCAGAGAGAAGAGCGGCCAATGTGACGATCTGGCTTTAAGTCGATTCGATAACAAATGAAGAATACGGACGGATTTCTCAGGTTTTTACTACATATGAAAACTTTTCACATTCTCCCGTGCAACGCGGCTGCTAGTCATCCTTTCATGAAAAATCTTAAGTTCTTAGCTCATGTCCAAGGCACCAAAGAAGGGTAAAAAGTCAATAATCGATACCTAATACTTGAATTTTACTACTACTTACTGGCTATTACATCAACTTAGAAGCTTCATCTGTGCTCTACTATGGTGCTTTTAATTTCTCCGCATACCGCAGCACGCGACATAGCTTTGCAGATGATAAGTACAACCGTTTCAGAGAGGAGAACGGCCAATGTGACGATCCTGCTCTAAGTCGACTCGACAACAAATGACGAAAACGGACGGATTTCTCAGGTTTTTCCTACATATGAACATTTTCACATTCTCCCAGGCAACGCGGCTGCTAGTCCTCCTTTCATGCAAAATCATAAGTCCCTAGCTCATGTCCAAGGCACCAAAGAAGGGTAAAAAGTCAATAATCGATACCTAAAACTTGAATTCTACTATTTCTTACTGGCTATTACATCAACTTAGAAGCTTCATCTGTGTTCTACTATGAGCTTTTTGTGTCTACGCATACCGCAGCACGCGACGTAGCTTTGCAGACAATAAACGTAACCGTTTCAAACAGAAGAGCGGCCAATGTGACGTCTGGCTTTAAGTCGATTCGATAACAAATTACGAAAACTGACGGATTTATCACGTTTTTACTACATTAGAACACTTTTCACATTCTCCCGTGCAACTCGGCTGCTAGTCCTCCTTTCATGCAGAGTCTTAAGGTCCTAGCTCATGTCCATGGCACCAAAGCCAGCAAAAAAGTCAATAATCAATACCTAAAACCTGAGTTGTACTACTTCTTACCGGCTATTACATCAACTTAGAAGCTTCATCTGTGTTCTACTATGGTGCTTTTAGTGTCTCCGCATACCGCAGCACGCGACATAGCTTTGCAGACAATAAACGTAACCGTTTCAGACAAAAGAGCGGCCAATGTGACGATCTGGCTTTAAGTCGATTCGATAACAAAAGACGCAAACTGACGGATTTCTCAGGTTTTTACTACATATGAACACTTTTCACATTCTCGCGTGCAACGCGGCTGCTAGTGCTACTTTCATGCAAAATCTTAAGGTCCTAGCTCATGTCCAAGGCACCAAAGCCAGCTAAAAGTCAATAATCGGTACGTAAAACTTGAATTGTAGTACTTCTTACTGGCTATTACATCAACTTAGATGCTTCATCTGTGTTCTACTATGGTGTTTTTAGTGTCTCCGCATACCGCAGCACGCGACATAGCTTTGCAGACGATAAATGTAACCGTTTCAGACAGAAGAGCGGCCAATGTGACGATCTGGCTTTAAGTCGATTCGATAACGAATGAAGAAAACGGACGGATTTATCAGGTCTTTACAACATATGAACACTTTTCACATTCTCCCATGCAACTCGGCTGCTAGTCCTCCATTCATGCACAATCTTAAGGTACTAGCTCATGTCCAAGGCACCAAAGCCAGCTAAAAAGTCAATAATCGATACCTAAAACTTGAATTGTACTACTTCTTACTGTCTATTACATCAACTTAGAAGCTTCATCTGTGTTCTACTATGGTTCTTTTAGTGTCTCCACATACCGCAGCACGCGACATAGCTTTGCAGACGATAAGTACAATTGTTTCAGAGCGAAGAGCGGCTAATGTGACGATCTGGCTTTAAGTCGAATCGATAACAAATGAAGAAAACGGATGAATTCTTCAGATTTTTACTACATATAAATACTTTACACATTCTCCCGTGTAACGCGGCTGCTAGCCCTCCTTTCATGCAAAATCTTAAGTTCCTAGCTCATGTCCAAGGCATCAAAGAAGAGTAAGAAGTCAATAATCGATACCTAAAACTTGAATTCTACTACTTCTTACTAGCTATTACATCAACTTAGAAGCTTCATCTGTGTTCTACTATTGTGCTTTTAGTGTCTCCGCATACCGCAGCACGCGACATAGCTTTGCAGACAATAAACGTAACCGTTTCAGAAAGAAGAGCGGCCAATTTGACGATCTGGCTTTAAGTCGATTCGATAACAAATGACTAACACGGACGGATTTCTCAGGCTTTTACTACATATGAAAACTTTTCACATTCTCCCGTGCAACGCGGCTGCTAATCCTCCTTTCATGAAAAATCTTAAGGTCTTAGCTCATGTCCAAGGAACCAAAGAAGGGTAAAAGTCAATTATCGATACCTAAAACTTGAATTGTACTACTTCTTACTGGCTATTACATCAACTTAGAAGCTTCATCTGTGTTCTACTATGGTGCTTTTAGTGTCTCCGCATACCGCAGCACGTGACATAGCTTTGCAGACGATAAGTACAACTGTTTCATAGAGGAGGTCAGCCAATGTAACGATCTGGCTTTAAGTCGATTCGATAACAAATTACGAAAACGGACGGATTTATCAGGTTTATACTACATATGAACACTTTTCAGATTCTCCCGTGCAACTCGGCTGCTAGTCCTCCCTTCATGCAGAATCTTAAGGTTCTAGCTCATGTCCAAGGCACCAAAGCCAGCAAAAAAGTCAATAATCGATACCTAAAACTTGAATTGTACTACTTCTTACTACCTATTACATCAACTTAGGAGCTTCATCTGTTTTCTACTATGGTGCTTTTTGTGTCTCCGCATACCGCAGCACGCGACATAGCTTTGCAGATGATAAATGTAACCGTTTCAGACAGAAGAGCGGCCAATGTGACGATCTGGCTTTAAGTCGACTCGATAACAAATGACGAAAACGGACGGATTTCTCAGGTTTTTACTACATATGAGCACTTTTCACATTCTCCCATGCAACGCGGCTTCTAGTCCTCCTTTCATGCAGAATCTTAAGGTCCTAGGTCATGTCCAAGGCACCAAAGCCAGCTAAAAAGTCATTAATCGATAGTTAAAACTTGAATTGTACTACTTCTTACTGGATATTACATCAACTTAGAAGCTTCATCTGTGTTCTACTATGGTGCTTTTAGTGTCTCCGCATACCGCAGCACGCGACATATCTTTGCAACGATAAATGTAATCGTTTTAGACAGAAGAGCGGCCAATGTGACGATCTGGCTTTAAGTCGATTCGATAACAAATGACGAAAACTGACGGATTTCGCAGGTTTTTACTACATATGAACACTTTTCACATTCTCCCGTGCAACGCGGCTGCTAGTCCTCCTTCCATGCAAAATCTGAAGTTCCTAGCACATGTCCAATGCACCAAAGAAGGGTAAAAAGTCAATAATCGATACTTAAAACTTGAATTGTACTACTTCTTACTGGCTATTACATCAACTTAGAAGCTTCATCTGTGTTCTACTATGGTGCTTATATTGTCTCCGCATACCGCAGCACGTGACATAGCTTTGCAGACGATAAGTACAACTGTTTCAGAGCGGAGATGGCCAATGTGACGATCTGGCTTTAAGTCGATTCGATAACAAATTACGAAAACGGACGGATTTATCACGTTTTTACTACATATGAACACTTTTCACATTCTCCCGTGCAACTCGGCTGCTAGTCCTCATTTCATGCAATATCTTAAGTTCCTAGCTCAAGTCCAAGGCACCAAAGAGGGGTAAAAAGTCAGTAATCGATACCGAAAAATTTAATTCTACTACTTCTTACCGGCTATTACATCAACTTAGAAGCTTCATCTGTGTTCTACTATGGTGCTTTTAGTGTCTCCGCATACAGCAGCACGTGACATAAATATCAGACGATAAATGTATCCGTTTCAGACAGACGAGCGGCAAATGTGACGATCTGGCTTTAAGTCGATTCGATAACAAATGACGAAAACTGACGGATTTCTCAGGTTTTTACTACATATGAACACTTTTCACATTCTCACGTGCAACGCGGCTGCTAGTCCTCCTTCCATGCAAAATATTAAGTCCCTAGCTCATGTCCAAGGCACCAAAGAAGGGTAAAAAGGCAACAATCGATACCTAAAACTTGAATTGTACTACTTCTTACTGGCTATTACATCAACTTAGAAGCTTCATCTGTGTCCTACTTGGTGCTTTTACTGTCTCCGCATACCGCAGCACGCAACATAGCTTTGCAGACGATAAGTTCAACCGTTTCAGAGAGAAGAGCGGCCAATGTGACGATCTGGCTTTAAGTCGATTCGATAACAAATGACGAAAACGGACGGATTTCTCAGGCTTTTACAACATATGAACACTTTTCACATTCTCCGGTGCAACTCGGCTGCTAGTCTTCCTTTCAAACTGAATCTTAAGGTCCTAGCTCATGTCCAAGGCACCAAAGCCAGCTAAAAAGTCAATAATCGATAACTGAAACTTGAATTGTACTACTTGTTACTGGCTAGTACATCAACTTAGAAGCTTCATCTGTGTTCTACTATGGTGCTTTTAGTGTCTCCGCATACCGCAGCACGCGACATAGCTTTGGAGATGATAAGTACAACCGTTTCAGAGAGGAGAGCGGCCAATGTGACGATCTGGCTTTAAGTCGACTCGATAACAAATGACGAAAATGGACGGATTTCTTAGGTTTTTCCTACATATGAACACTTTTCACATTCTCCCGTGCAACTCTGCTGCTATTCCTCATTTCATGCAATACCTTAAGTTCCTAGCTCATGTCCAAGGCACCAAAGAAGGGTAAAAAGTCAATAATCTATACCAAAAACTTGAATTCTACTACTTCTTACTGGCCATTACTTCAACTTAGAAGCTTCATCTGTGTTCTTCTATGGTACTTTTAGTGTCTCCGCATACCGCAGCACGGGACATAGCTTTGCAGATGATAAATGTATCCGTTTCAGACAGAAGAGCGGCCAATGTGACGATCTGGCTCTAAGGCGATTCGATAACAAATGACGAAAACGGACGGATATCTCAGGTTTTTCCTACATATGAACACTTTTCACATTCTCCCGTGCAACTCGGGAGCTAGTTCTCCGTTCATGCAATATCTCAAGTTAATAGCTCAAGTCCAAGGCACCAAAGAAGGGTAAAATGTCATTAATCGATACCTAAAACTCGAATTCTACTACGTCTTACTGGCTATTACATCAACTTAGAAGCTTCATCTGTGTCCTACTATGGTGCTTTTAGTGTCTCCGCATACCACAGCACGTGACATAGCTTTGCAGACGATAAGTTCAACCGTTTCAGAGAGAAGAGCGGCCTATGTGACGATCTGGCTTTAAGTCGATTCGATAACAAATGACGAAAACGGACGGATTTCTCAGGCTTTTACAACATATGAACACTTTTCACATTCTCCGGTGCAACTCGGCTGCTAGTCTTCCTTTCAAACTGAATCTTAAGGTCCTAGCTCATGTCCCAGGCACCAAAGCCAGCTAAAAAGTCAATAATCGATAACTGATACTTGAATTGTACTACTTCTTACTGGATATTACATCAACTTAGAAGCTTCATCTGTGTTCTACTATGGTGCTTTTAGTGTCTCCGCATACCGCAGCACGCGACATAGCTTTGCAGATGATAAGTACAACCGTTTCAGAGAGGAGAGCGGCCAATGTGACGATCTGGCTTTAAGTCGACTCGATAACAAATGACGAAAACGGATGGATTTCTTAGGTTTTTCCTACATATGAACACTTTTCACATTCTCCCGTGCAACTCGGCTGCTATTCCTCCTTTCATGCAATATCTTAAGTTCCTAGCTCATGTCCAAGGCACCAAAGAAGGGTAAAAAGTCAATAATCTATACCAAAAACTTGAATTCCATTACTTCTTACTGGCCATTACATCAACTTAGAAGCTTCATCTGTGTTCTTCTATGGTACTTTTAGTGTCTTCGCATACCGCAGCACGCGACATAGCTTTGCAGACGATAAATGTATCCGTTTCAGACAGAAGAGCGGCCAATGTGACGATCTGGCTCTAAGGCGATTCGATAACATATGACGAAAACGGACGGATTTCTCAGGTCTTTACTACATATGAACACTTTTCACATTCTCCCATGCAACTCGGCTGCTAGTCCTCCATTCATGCAGAATCTTAAGGTACTAGCTCATGTCCAAGGCACCAAAGAATGCTAAAAAGTCAATAATCGATACCTAAAACTTGATTTGTACTACTTCTTACTGTCTATTACATCAACTTAGAAGCTTCATCTATGTTCTACTATGGTTCTTTTAGTGTCTCCACATACCGCAGCACGCGACATAGCTTTGCAGACTATAAGTACGACAGTTTCAGAGCGAAAAGCTGCTAATGTGACGATCTGGCTTTAAGTCGATTCGATAACAAATGAAGAAAACGGACGGATTACTCAGATTTTTACTACATATGAATACTTTTCACATTCTCCCGTGTAACGCGGTTGCTAGCCCTCCTTTCATGCAAAATCTTAAGTTCTTAGCTCATGTCCAAGGCACCAAACTAGGGTAAAAAGTCAATTATCGATACCTAAAACTTGAATTGTACTACTTCGTACTGGCTATTACATCAACTTAGAATCCTCATCTGTGTTCTACTATGGTGCTTTTTGTGTCTCCGCATACCGCAGCACGCGACGGTGCTTTGCAGATGATAAGTACAACCGTTTCAGAGAGGAGAGCGGCCAGTGTGACGATCTGGCTCTAAGTCGACTCGACAACTAATGACGAAAACGGACGGATTGCTCAGGTTTTTCCTACATATGAACACTTTTCACATTCTCCCATGCAACGCGGCTGCTATTCCTCCTTTCATGCAAAATCATAATCCCTAGCTCATGTCCAAGGCATTAAAGAAGGCTAAAAAGTCAATAATCGATACCTAAAACTTGAATTGTACTACTTCTTACTGTCTATTACATCAACTTAGACGCTTCATCTGTGTTCTACTATGGTTCTTTTAGTGTTTCCACATACCGCAGCACGCGACATAGCTTTGCAGACGATAAGTACAACTGTTTCAGAGCGAAGAGCGGCTAATGTGACGATCTGGCTTTAAGTCGATTCGATAACAAATGAAGAAAACGGACGGATTACTCAGATTTTTACTACATATTAACACTTTTCACATTCTCCCATGCAACGCGGCTGCTAGTCCTCCTTTCATGCAAAATCATAAGTCCCTAGCTCATGTAAAAAGGCACCAAAGAAATGTAAAAAGTCAATAATCGATACCTAAAACTTGAATTGTAATACTTCTTACTACCTATTACATCAACTTAGGAGCTTCATCTGTTTTCTACTATGGTGCTTTTTGTGTCTCCGCATTACGCAGCACGCGACATACCTTTGCAGACAATAAACGTAACCGTTTCAGACAGAAGAGCGGCCAATGTGACGATCTGGCTTTAAGTCGATTCGATAACAAATGACGAAAACTGACGGATTTCTCAGGTTTTTACTACATATGAACACTTTTGACATTCTCCCGTGCAACTCGGCTGCTAGTCCTCCTTTCATGCAGAATCTTAAGGTCCTAGCTCATGTCCAAGGCACCAAAGCCACCAAAAAATTCAATAATCGATACCTAAAACCTGTGTTGTAGTACTTCTTACTGGCTATTACATCAACTTAGAAGCTTCATCTGTGTTCTACTATGGTGCTTTTAGTGTCTCCGCATACCGCAGCAGGCGACATAGCTTTGCAGACTATAATCGTAACCGTTTCAGACAGAAGAGCGGCCAGTGTGACGATCTGGCTTTAAGTCGATTCGATAACAAATGACGAAAACTGACGTATTTTTCAGGTTTTTCCTACATATGAACACTATTCACTTTCTCCCATGCAACGCGTCTGCTAGTCCTCCTTTCATGCAAAATCTTAAGGTCCTAGGTCTTATCCAAGCCACCAAAGCCGGCTAAAAAGTGAATAATCGATAATTAAAACTTGAATTGTACTACTTCTTACTGGCTATTACTTCAACTTAGAAGCTTCTTCTGTGTTCTGCTATGGTGCTTTTAGTGTTCCCGCATACCGCATCACGCGACATAGCTTTGCAGACCATAAATGTAACCGTTTTAGAGAGAAGAGCGGCCAATGTGACGATCTGGCTTTAAATCGATTCGATAACAAATGACGAAAACGGACGGATTTCTCAGGTTTTTACTACATATGAACACTTTTCACATTCTCCCGTGCAACGCGGCTGCTAGTCTTCCTTTCATGCAAAATCTTAAGGTCCTAAGTCATGTCCAAGCCACCAAAGCCGGCTAAAAAGTGATTAATCGACAACTAAAACTTAAATAGTACTACTTCTTACTGGCTATTACTTCAATTTAGAAGCTTCTTCTGTGTTCTAATATGGTGCTTCTAGTGTCTCCGCATACCGCAGCACGCGACATAGATTTGCTGACGATAAATGTAACCGTCTCAGAGAGAAAAGCGGCCAATGTGACGATCTGGATTTAAGTCGTATCGATAACAAATGACGAAAACGGACGGATTTCTCAGGTTTTTACTACATATGAACACTTTTCACATTCTCCCGTGCAACGCGGCTGCTAGTCCTCCTTTCATGCAAAATCTTATGGTCCTAGGTCATGTCCAAGCCACCAAAGCCGACTAAAAAGTGAATAATCGACAACTAAAACTTGAATTGTACTACTTCTTACTGGCTATTACTTCAACTTAGAAGATCCTTCTGTGTTCTAATATGGTGCTTTTAGTGTCTCCACATACCGCAGCACGCGACATAGCTTTGCAGACGATAAATGTAACCGTCTCAGGGAGAAAAGCGGCCAATGTGACGATCTGGCTTTAAGTCGATTCCATAACAAATGTCGAAAATGGTCAGATTTCTCTGGTTTTTACTACATATGAACACTTTCACATTCTCACATGCAACGCGGCTGCTAGTCCTCCTTTCATGCAAAATCTTAAGGTCCTAGGTCATGTACAAGCCACCAAAGCCGGCTAAAAGGTGAATAATCGATAACTTAAACTTCAATTGTACTACTTCTTACTGGCTATTGCTTCAACTTAGAAGCTTCTTCTGTGTTCTACTATGGTGCTTTTAGTGTTTCCGCATACCGCAGCACGCGACATAGCTTTGCAGACGATAAATGTAACCGTCTCAGAGAGAAAAGCGGCCAATGTGACGATCTGGCTTTAAGTGGATTCGATAACAAATACGAATCCGGACGGATTTCCCAGGTTTTTACTACATATGAACACTTTTCACATTCTCCCGTGCAACGCGGCTGCTAGTCCTCCTTTCATGCAAAATCTTAAGGTCCTAGGTCATGTCCAAGCCACCAAAGCCGGCTAAAAAGTGAATAATCGACAACTAAAACTTGAATTGTACTACTTCTTACTGGCTATTACTTCAATTTAGAAGCTTCTTCTGTGTTCTAATATGGTGCTTTTAGTGTCTCCGCATACCGCAGCACGCGACATAGCTTTGCAGGCGATAAATGAAACCGTCTCAGAGAGAAAAGCGGCCAATGTGACGATCTGGCTTTAAGTCGATTCCATAACAAATGTCGAAAATGGTCACATTTCTCTGGTTTTTACTACATATGAACACTTTCACATTCTCACATGCAACGCGGCTGCTAGTCCTCCTTTCATGCAAAATCTTAAGGTCCTAGGTCATGTACAAGCCACCAAAGCCGGCTAAAAGGTGAATAATCGATAACTTAAACTTCAATTGTACTACTTCTTATTGGCTATTGCTTCAACTTAGAAGCTTCTTCTGTGTTCTACTATGGTGCTTTTAGTGTTTCCGCATACCGCAGCACGCGACATAGCTTTGCAGACGATAAATGTAACCGTCCCAGAGAGAAAAGCGGCCAATGTGACGATCTGGCTTTAAGTGGATTCGATAACAAATACGAATCCGGACGGATTTCCCAGGTTTTTACTACATATGAACACTTTTCACATTCTCCCGTGCAACGCGGCTGCTAGTCCTCCTTTCATGCAAAATCTTAAGGTCCTAGGTCATGTCCAAGCCACCAAAGCCGGCTAAAAAGTGAATAATCGACAACTAAAACTTGAATTGTACTACTTCTTACTGGCTATTACTTCAATTTAGAAGCTTCTTCTGTGTTCTAATATGGTGCTTTTAGTGTCTCCGCATACCGCAGCACGCGACATAGCTTTGCAGGCGATAAATGTAACCGTCTCAGAGAGAAAAGCGGCCAATGTGACGATCTGGCTTTAAGTCGATTCGATAACAAATGACGAAAACGGACGGATTTCTCAGGTTTTTACTACATATGACCCCTTTTCACATTCTCCCGTGCAACGCGGCTGCTAGTCTTCCTTTCATGCAAAATCTTAAGGTCCTACAGTCATGTCCAAGCCACCAAAGCCAGAGAAAAAGTGATTAGTCGACAACTAAAACTTAAATAGTACTACTTCTTACTGGCTATTACTTCAATTTAGAAGCTTCTTCTGTGTTCTAATATGGTGCTTTTAGTGTCTCCGCAGACCGCAGCACGCGACATAGCTTTGCTGACGATAAATGTAACCGTCTCAGAGAGAAAAGCGGCCAATGTGACGATCTGGCTTTAAGTCGTTTCGATAACAAATGACGATAACGGGCCGATTTCTCAGGTTTTTACACCATATGAACACTTTTCACATTCTCCCGTGCAACGCGGCTGCTAGTCCTCCTTTCATGCAGAATCTTAAGGTCCTAGGTCATGTTCAAACCACCAAAGACGGCTAAAAAGTTAATAGTCGATAACTAAAACTTGAATTGTACTACTTCTTACTGGCTATTACTTCAACTTAGAAACTTCTTCTGTATTCTACTATTGTGCTTCTAGTGTTTCCGCATACCGCAGCACGCGACATAGCTTTGCAGACGATAAATGTAACCGTCTCAGAGAGAAAAGCGGCCAATGTGACGATCTCGCTTTAAGTCGATTCGATAACAAATGACGATAACGGACGGATTTCTCAGGTTTTTACACCATATGAACACTTTTCACTTTCTCCCGTGCAACGCGGCTGCTAGTCCTCCTTTCATGCAAAATCTTAAGGTCTTAGGTCTTATCCAAGCCACCAAAGCCGGCTAAAAAGTGAATAATCGATAATATAAACTTGAATTGTACTACTTCTTACTGGCTATTACTTCAACTTAGAAGCTTATTCTGTGTTCTACTATGGTGCTTTTAGTGAGCGCTCATACCGCAGCACGCGACATAGCTTTGCAGACGATAAATGTAACCGTTTCAGAGAGAAGAGCGGCCAATGTGACGATCTGGCTTTAAATCGATTCGATAACAAATGACGAAAACGGAAGGATTTCTCAGGTTTTTACTACATATGAACTCTTTTCACATTCTCCCGTGCAACGCGGCTGCTAGTCTTCCTTTCATGCAAACTCTTAAGGTCCTAAGTCATGTCGAAGCCACCAAAGCCGGCTAAAAAGTGGTTAATCGACAACTAAAACTTAAATAGTACTACTTCTTACTGGCTATTACTTCAATTTAGAAGCTTCTTCTGTGTTCTAATATGGTGCTTTTAGTGTCTCCGCATACCGCAGCACGCGACATAGCTTTGCTGACGATAAATGTAACCGTCTCAGAGAGAAAAGCGGCCAATGTGACGATCTGGCTTTAAGTCGTTTCGATAACAAATGACGAAAACGGACGGATTTCTCAGGTTTTTACTACATATGAACACTTTTCACATTCTCCCATGCAACGCGGCTGCTAGTCCTCCATTCATGCAGAATCTTAAGGTCCTAGGTCATGTTCAAACCACCAAAGACGGCTAAAAAGTTAATAATCGATAACTAAAACTTGAATTGTACTACTTCTTACTGGCTATTACTTCAACTTAGAAGCTTCTTCTGTATTCTACTATTGTGCTTTTAGTGTTTCCGCATACCGCAGCACGCGACATAGCTTTGCAGACAATAAATGTAACCGTCTCAGAGAGAAAAGCGGCCAATGTGACGATCTGGATTTAAGTCGATTCAATAACAAATGACGATAACGGACGGATTTCTCAGGTTTTTACTCCATATGAACACTTTTCACATTCTCCCTTGCAACGCGGCTGCTAGTCCTCCTTTCATGCAAAATCTTAAGGTCCAAGGTCTTATCCAAGCCACCAAAGCCGGCTAAAAAGTGAATAATCTATAATTAAAACTTGAATTGAACTACTTCTTACTGGCTATTGCTTCAACTTAGAAGCTTCTTCTGTGTTCTACTATGGTGCTGTAAGTGTCTCCGTATACGGCAGCACGCGACATAGCTTTGCAGACGATAAATGTAACCGTCTCAGAGAGAAAAGCGGCCAATGTGACGATCTGGCTTTAAATGGATTCGATAACAAATACGAAACCGGACGGATTTCCCAGGTTTTTACTACATATGAACACTTTTCACATTCTCCCGTGCAACGCGGCTGCTAGTCCTCCTTTCATGCAAAATCTTAAGTTCCTAGGTCATGTCCAAGCCACCAAAGCCGGCTAAAAAGTGAATAATCGACAACTAAAACTTGAATTGTACTACTTCTTACTGGCTATTACTTCAACTTAGAAGTTTCTTCTGTGTTCTAATATGGTGCTTTTTGTGTCACCGCATACCGCAGCACGCGACATAGCATTGCAGACGATAAATGTAACCGTCTCAGAGAGAAAAGCGGCCAATGTGACGATCTCGCTTTAAGTCGATTCGATAACAAATGACGATAACGGACGGATTTCTCAGGTTTTTACACCATATGAACAGTTTTCACATTCTCCCATGCAATGCGGCTGCTAGTCCTCCTTTCATGCAAAATCTTAAGGTCCTAGGTCTTATCCAAGCCACCAAAGCCGGCTAAAAAGTGAATAATCGATAATATAAACTTGAATTGTACTACTTCTTACTGGCTATTACTTCAACTTAGAAGCTTCTTCTGTGTTCTACTATGGTGCTTTTAGTGTGCCCGCATACCGCAACACGCGACATAGCTTTGCACACGATAAATGTAACCGTTTCAGAGAGAAGAGCGGCCAATGTGACGATCTGGCTTTAAATCGATTCGATAACAAATGACGAAAACGGACGGATTTCTCAGGTTTTTACTACATATGAACACTTTTCACATTCTCCCGTGCAACGCGGCTGCTAGTCTTCCTTTCATGCAAAATCTTAAGGTCCTAAGTCATGTCCAAGCGACCAAAGCCGGCATAAAAGTGATTAGTCGACAACTAAAACATAAATAGTACTACTTCTTACTGGCTATTACTTCAATTTAGAAGCTTCTTCTGTGTTCTAATATGGTGCTTTTAGTGTCTCCGCATACCGCAGCACGCGACATAGCTTTGCAGGCGATAAATGTAACCGTCTCAGAGAGAAAAGCGGCCAATGTGACGATCTGGCTTTAAGTCGATTCGATAACAAATGACGATAACGGACGGATTTATCAGGTTTTTACTTCATATGAACACCTTTCACATTCTCCCGTGCAACGCGGCTGCTAGTCTTCCTTTCATGCAAAATCTTAAGGTCCTAGGTCTTATCCAAGCCACCAAAGCCGGCTAAAAAGTGAATAATCGATAATTAAAACTTGAATTGTACTTCTTCTTACTGGCTATTACTTCAACTTAGAAACTTCTTCTGTGTTCTACTATGGTGCTTTTAGTGTTCCCGCATACCGCAGCACGCGACATAGCTTTGCAGACGATAAATGTAACCGTCTCAGAGAGAAAAGCGGCCAATGTGACGATCTCGCTTTAAGTCGATTCGATAACAAATGACGATAACGGACGGATTTCTCAGGTTTTTACTCCATGTGAACACTTTTCACATTCTCCCGTGCAACGCGGCTGCTAGTCCTCCTTTCATGCAAAATCTTAAGGTCCTAGGTCTTATCCAAGCCACCAAAGCCGGCTAAAAAGAGAATAATCGATAATATAAACTTGAATTGTACTACTTCTTACTGGCTATTACTTCAACTTAGAAGCTTCTTCTGTGTTCTACTATGGTGCTTTTAGTGTGCCCGCATACCGCAGCACGCGACATAGCTTTGGAGACGATAAATGTAACCGTTTCAGAGAGAAAAGCGGCCAATGTGACGATCTGGCTTTAAATCGATTCGATAACAAATGACGAAAACGGACGGATTTCTCAGGTTTTTACTACATATGAACACTTTTCACATTCTCCCGTGCAACGCGGCTGCTAGTCTTCCTTTCATGCAAAATGTTAAGGTCCTAAGTCATGTCCAAGCGACCAAAGCCGGCATAAAAGTGATTAGTCGACAACTAAAACATAAATAGTACTACTTCTTACTGGCTATTACTTCAACTTAGCAGCTTCTTCTGTGTTCTACTATGGTGCTTTTAGTGTTCCCGCATACCGCAGCACGCGACATAGCTTTGCAGACGATAAATGTAACCGTTTCAGAGAGAAGAGCGGCCAATGTGACGATCTGGCTTTAAATCGATTCGATAACAAATGACGAAAACGGAAGGATTTCTCAGGTTTTTACTACATATGAACTCTTTTCACATTCTCCCGTGCAACGCGGCTGCTAGTCTTCCTTTCATGCAAACTCTTAAGGTCCTAAGTCATGTCGAAGCCACCAAAGCCGGCTAAAAAGTGGTTAATCGACAACTAAAACTTAAATAGTACTACTTCTTACTGGCTATTACTTCAATTTAGAAGCTTCTTCTGTGTTCTAATATGGTGCTTTTAGTGTCTCCGCATACCGCAGCACGCGACATAGCTTTGCTGACGATAAATGTAACCGTCTCAGAGAGAAAAGCGGCCAATGTGACGATCTGGCTTTAAGTCGTTTCGATAACAAATGACGAAAACGGACGGATTTCTCAGGTTTTTACTACATATGAACACTTTTCACATTCTCCCATGCAACGCGGCTGCTAGTCCTCCATTCATGCAGAATCTTAAGGTCCTAGGTCATGTTCAAACCACCAAAGACGGCTAAAAAGTTAATAATCGATAACTAAAACTTGAATTGTACTACTTCTTACTGGCTATTACTTCAACTTAGAAGCTTCTTCTGTATTCTACTATTGTGCTTTTAGTGTTTCCGCATACCGCAGCACGCGACATATCTTTGCAGACAATAAATGTAACCGTCTCAGAGAGAAAAGCGGCCAATGTCACGATCTGGCTTTAAGTCGATTCAATAACAAATGACGATAACGGACGGATTTCTCAGGTTTTTACTACATATGAACACTTTTCACATTCTCCCGTGCAACGCGGCTGCTAGTCCTCCTTTCATGCAAAATCTTAAGGTCCAAGGTCTTATCCAAGCCACCAAAGCCGGCTAAAAAGTGAATAATCGATAATTAAAACTTGAATTGTACTACTTCTTACTGGCTATTACTTCAACTTAGAAACTTCTTCTGTGTTCTACTATGGTGCTTTTAGTGTTCCCGCATACCGCAGCACGCGACATAGCTTTGCAGACGATAAATGTAACCGTCTCAGAGAGAAAAGCGGCCAATGTGACGATCTGGCTTTAAATCGATTCGATAACAAATGACGAAAACGGACGGATTTCTCAGGTTTTTACTACATATGAACACTTTTCACATTCTCCCGTGCAACGCATCTGCTAGTCCTCCTTTCATGCAAAATCTTAAGGTCCTAGGTCTTATCCAAGCCACCAAAGCCGGCTAAAAAGTGAATAATCGATAATATAAACTTGAATTGTACTACTTCTTACTGGCTATTACTTCAACTTAGAAGCTTCTTCTGTGTTCTACTATGGTGCTTTTAGTGTGCCCGCATACCGCAGCACGCGACATAGCTTTGCAGACGATAAATGTAACCGTTTCAGAGAGAAGAGCGGCCAATGTGACGATCTGGCTTTAAATCGATTCGATAACAAATGACGAAAACGGACGGATTTCTCAGGTTTTTACTACATATGAACACTTTTCACATTCTCCCGTGCAACGCGGCTGCTAGTCTTCCTTTCATGCAAAATCTTAAGGTCCTAAGTCATGTCCAAGCCACCAAAGCCGGAGAGAAAGTGATTAGTCAACAACTAAAACTTAAATAGTACTACTTCTTACTGGCTATTACTTCAATTTAGAAGCTTCTTCTGTGTTCTAATATGGTGCTTTTAGTGTCTCCGCAGACCGCAGCACGCGACATAGCTTTGCTGACGATAAATGTAACCGTCTCAGAGAGAAAAGCGGCCAATGTGACGATCTGGCTTTAAGTCGTTTCGATAACAAATGACGAAAACGGACGGATTTCTCAGGTTTTTACACCATATGAACACTTTTCACATTCTCCCGTGCAACGCGGCTGATAGTCCTCCTTTCATGCAAAGTCTTAAGGTCCTAGGTCTCATCCAAGCCACCAAAGCCGGCTAAAAAGAGAATAATCGATAATATAAACTTGAATTGTACTACTTCTTACTGGCTATTACTTCAACTTAGAAGCTTCTTCTGTGTTCTACTATGGTGCTTTTAGTGTGCCCGCATACCGCAGCACGCGACATAGCTTTGGAGACGATAAATGTAACCGTTTCAGAGAGAAAAGCGGCCAATGTGACGATCTGGCTTTAAATCGATTCGATAACAAATGACGAAAACGGACGGATTTCTCAGGTTTTTACTACATATGAACACTTTTCACATTCTCCCGTGCAACGCGGCTGCTAGTCTTCCTTTCATGCAAAATGTTAAGGTCCTAAGTCATGTCCAAGCGACCAAAGCCGGCATAAAAGTGATTAGTCGACAACTAAAACATAAATAGTACTACTTCTTACTGGCTATTACTTCAACTTAGAAGCTTATTCTGTGTTCTACTATGGTGCTTTTAGTGTGCGCGCATACCGCAGCACGCGACATAGCTTTGCAGACGATAAATGTAACCGTTTCAGAGAGAAGAGCGGCCAATGTGACGATCTGGCTTTAAATCGATTCGATAACAAATGACGAAAACGGAAGGATTTCTCAGGTTTTTACTACATATGAACTCTTTTCACATTCTCCCGTGCAACGCGGCTGCTAGTCTTCCTTTCATGCAAAATCTTAAGGTCCTAAGTCATGTCGAAGCCACCAAAGCCGGCTAAAAAGTGGTTAATCGACAACTAAAACTTAAATAGTACTACTTCTTACTGGCTATTACTTCAATTTAGAAGCTTCTTCTGTGTTCTAATATGGTGCTTTTAGTGTCTCCGCATACCGCAGCACGCGACATAGCTTTGCTGACGATAAATGTAACCGTCTCAGAGAGAAAAGCGGCCAATATGACGATCTGGCTTTAAGTCGTTTCGATAACAAATGACGAAAACGGACGGATTTCTCAGGTTTTTACTACATATGAACACTTTTAACATTCTCCCATGCAACGCGGCTGCTAGTCCTCCATTCATGCAGAATCTTAAGGTCCTAGGTCATGTTCAAACCACCAAAGACGGCTAAAAAGTTAATAATCGATAACTAAAACTTGAATTGTACTACTTCTTACTGGCTATTACTTCAACTTAGAAGCTTCTTCTGTATTCTACTATTGTGCTTTTAGTGTTTCCGCATACCGCAGCACGCGACATATCTTTGCAGACAATAAATGTAACCGTCTCAGAGAGAAAAGCGGCCAATGTCACGATCTGGCTTTAAGTCGATTCAATAACAAATGACGATAACGGACGGATTTCTCAGGTTTTTACTACATATGAACACTTTTCACATTCTCCCGTGCAACGCGGCTGCTAGTCCTCCTTTCATGCAAAATCTTAAGGTCCAAGGTCTTATCCAAGCCACCAAAGCCGGCTAAAAAGTGAATAATCTATAATTAAAACTTGAATTGAACTACTTCTTACTGGCTATTGCTTCAACTTAGAAGCTTCTTCTGTGTTCTACTATGGTGCTTTAAGTGTCTCCGTATACGGCAGCACGCGACATAGCTTTGCAGACGATAAATGTAACCGTCTCAGAGAGAAAAGCGGCCAATGTGACGATCTGGCTTTAAGTGGATTCGATAACAAATACGAAACCGGACGGATTTCCCAGGTTTTTACTACATATGAACACTTTTCACATTCTCCCGTGCAACGCGGCTACTAGTCCTCCTTTCATGCAAAATCTTAAGGTCCTAGGTCATGTCCAAGCCACCAAAGCCGGCTAAAAAGTGAATAATCGACAACTAAAACTTGAATTGTACTACTTCTTACTGGCTATTACTTCAACTTAGAAGTTTCTTCTGTGTTCTAATATGGTGCTTTTTGTGTCTCCGCATACCGCAGCACGCGACATAGCATTGCAGACGATAAATGTAACCGTCTCAGAGAGAAAAGCGGCCAATGTGACGATCTCGCTTTAAGTCGATTCGATAACAAATGACGATAACGGACGGATTTCTCAGGTTTTTACACCATATGAACACTTTTCACATTCTCCCATGCAACGCGGCTGCTAGTCCTCCTTTCATGCAAAATCTTAAGGTCCTAGGTCTTATCCAAGCCACCAAAGCCGGCTAAAAAGTGAATAATCGATAATATAAACTTGAATTGTACTACTTCTTACTGGCTATTACTTCAACTTAGAAGCTTCTTCTGTGTTCTACTATGGTGCTTTTAGTGTGCCCGCATACCGCAGCACGCGACATAGCTTTGCAGACGATAAATGTAACCGTTTCAGAGAGAAGAGCGGCCAATGTGACGATCTGGCTTTAAATCGATTCGATAACAAATGACGAAAACGGACGGATTTCTCAGGTTTTTACTACATATGAACACTTTTCACATTCTCCCGTGCAACGCATCTGCTAGTCCTCCTTTCATGCAAAATCTTAAGGTCCTAGGTCTTATCCAAGCCACCAAAGCCGGCTAAAAAGTGAATAATCGATAATATAAACTTGAATTGTACTACTTCTTACTGGCTATTACTTCAACTTAGAAGCTTCTTCTGTGTTCTACTATGGTGCTTTTAGTGTGCCCGCATACCGCAGCACGCGACATAGCTTTGCAGACGATAAATGTAACCGTTTCAGAGAGAAGAGCGGCCAATGTGACGATCTGGCTTTAAATCGATTCGATAACAAATGACGAAAACGGACGGATTTCTCAGGTTTTTACTACATATGAACACTTTTCACATTCTCCCGTGCAACGCGGCTGCTAGTCTTCCTTTCATGCAAAATCTTAAGGTCCTAAGTCATGTCCAAGCCACCAAAGCCGGAGAGAAAGTGATTAGTCAACAACTAAAACTTAAATAGTACTACTTCTTACTGGCTATTACTTCAATTTAGAAGCTTCTTCTGTGTTCTAATATGGTGCTTTTAGTGTCTCCGCAGACCGCAGCACGCGACATAGCTTTGCTGACGATAAATGTAACCGTCTCAGAGAGAAAAGCGGCCAATGTGACGATCTGGCTTTAAGTCGTTTCGATAACAAATGACGAAAACGGACGGATTTCTCAGGTTTTTACACCATATGAACACTTTTCACATTCTCCCGTGCAACGCGGCTGATAGTCCTCCTTTCATGCAAAGTCTTAAGGTCCTAGGTCTTATCCAAGCCACCAAAGCCGGCTAAAAAGAGAATAATCGATAATATAAACTTGAATTGTACTACTTCTTACTGGCTATTACTTCAACTTAGAAGCTTCTTCTGTGTTTTACTATGGTGCTTTTAGTGTGCCCGCATACCGCAGCACGCGACATAGCTTTGGAGACGATAAATGTAACCGTTTCAGAGAGAAAAGCGGCCAATGTGACGATCTGGCTTTAAATCGATTCGATAACAAATGACGAAAACGGACGGATTTCTCAGGTTTTTACTACATATGAACAATTTTCACATTCTCCCGTGCAACGCGGCTGCTAGTCTTCCTTTCATGCAAAATGTTAAGGTCCTAAGTCATGTCCAAGCGACCAAAGCCGGCATAAAAGTGATTAGTCGACAACTAAAACATAAATAGTACTACTTCTTACTGGCTATTACTTCAACTTAGAAGCTTATTCTGTGTTCTACTATGGTGCTTTTAGTGTGCGCGCATACCGCAGCACGCGACATAGCTTTGCAGACGATAAATGTAACCGTTTCAGAGAGAAGAGCGGCCAATGTGACGATCTGGCTTTAAATCGATTCGATAACAAATGACGAAAACGGAAGGATTTCTCAGGTTTTTACTACATATGAACTCTTTTCACATTCTCCCGTGCAACGCGGCTGCTAGTCTTCCTTTCATGCGAAATCTTAAGGTCCTAAGTCATGTCGAAGCCACCAAAGCCGGCTAAAAAGTGGTTAATCGACAACTAAAACTTAAATAGTACTACTTCTTACTGGCTATTACTTCAATTTAGAAGCTTCTTCTGTGTTCTAATATGGTGCTTTTAGTGTCTCCGCATACCGCAGCACGCGACATAGCTTTGCTGACGATAAATGTAACCGTCTCAGAGAGAAAAGCGGCCAATATGACGATCTGGCTTTAAGTCGTTTCGATAACAAATGACGAAAACGGACGGATTTCTCAGGTTTTTACTACATATGAACACTTTTCACATTCTCCCATGCAACGCGGCGGCTAGTCCTCCATTCATGCAGAATCTTAAGGTCCTAGGTCATGTTCAAACCACCAAAGACGGCTAAAAAGTTAATAATCGATAACTAAAACTTGAATTGTACTACTTCTTACTGGCTATTACTTCAACTTAGAAGCTTCTTCTGTATTCTACTATTGTGCTTTTAGTGTTTCCGCATACCGCAGCACGCGACATATCTTTGCAGACAATAAATGTAACCGTCTCAGAGAGAAAAGCGGCCAATGTCACGATCTGGCTTTAAGTCGATTCAATAACAAATGACGATAACGGACGGATTTCTCAGGTTTTTACTACATATGAACACTTTTCACATTCTCCCGTGCAACGCGGCTGCTAGTCCTCCTTTCATGCAAAATCTTAAGGTCCAAGGTCTTATCCAAGCCACCAAAGCCGGCTAAAAAGTGAATAATCTATAATTAAAACTTGAATTGAACTACTTCTTACTGGCTATTGCTTCTACTTAGAAGCTTCTTCTGTGTTCTACTATGGTGCTTTAAGTGTCTCCGTATACGGCAGCACGCGACATAGCTTTGCAGACGATAAATGTAACCGTCTCAGAGAGAAAAGCGGCCAATGTGACGATCTGGCTTTAAGTGGATTCGATAACAAATACGAAACCGGACGGATTTCCCAGGTTTTTACTACATATGAACACTTTTCACATTCTCCCGTGCAACGCGGCTACTAGTCCTCCTTTCATGCAAAATCTTAAGGTCCTAGGTCATGTCCAAGCCACCAAAGCCGGCTAAAAAGTGAATAATCGACAACTAAAACTTGAATTGTACTACTTCTTACTGGCTATTACTTCAACTTAGAAGTTTCTTCTGTGTTCTAATATGGTGCTTTTTGTGTCTCCGCATACCGCAGCACGCGACATAGCATTGCAGACGATAAACGTAACCGTCTCAGAGAGAAAAGCGGCCAATGTGACGATCTCGCTTTAAGTCGATTCGATAACAAATGACGATAACGGACGGATTTCTCAGGTTTTTACACCATATGAACACTTTTCACATTCTCCCATGCAACGCGGCTGCTAGTCCTCCTTTCATGCAAAATCTTAAGGTCCTAGGTCTTATCCAAGCCACCAAAGCCGGCTAAAAAGTGAATAATCGATAATATAAACTTGAATTGTACTACTTCTTACTGGCTATTACTTCAACTTAGAAGCTTCTTCTGTGTTCTACTATGGTGCTTTTAGTGTGCCCGCATACCGCAGCACGCGACATAGCTTTGCAGACGATAAATGTAACCGTTTCAGAGAGAAGAGCGGCCAATGTGACGATCTGGCTTTAAATCGATTCGATAACAAATGACGAAAACGGACGGATTTCTCAGGTTTTTACTACATATGAACACTTTTCACATTCTCCCGTGCAACGCGGCTGCTAGTCTTCCTTTCATGCAAAATCTTAAGGTCCTAAGTCATGTCCAAGCGACCAAAGCCGGCATAAAAGTGATTAGTCGACAACTAAAACATAAATAGTACTACTTCTTACTGGCTATTACTTCAATTTAGAAGCTTCTTCTGTGTTCTAATATGGTGCTTTTAGTGTCTCCGCATACCGCAGCACGCGACATAGCTTTGCAGGCGATAAATGTAACCGTCTCAGAGAGAAAAGCGGCCAATGTGACGATCTGGCTTTAAGTCGATTCGATAACAAATGACGATACGGACGGATTTCTCAGGTTTTTGTTTCATATGAACACTTTTCACATTCTCCCGTGCAACGCGGCTGCTAGTCTTCCTTTCATGCAAAATCTTAAGGTCCTAGGTCTTATCCAAGTCACAAAAGCCGGCTAAAAAGTGAATAATCGATAATTAAAAATTGAAATGTACTACTTCTTACTGGCTATTACTTCAACTTAGAAGCTTCTTCTGTGTTCTACTATGGTGCTTTTACTGTTCCCGCATACCGCGGCACGCGACATAGCTTTGCAGACGATAAATGTAACCGTTTCAGAGAGAAGAGCGGCCAATGTGACGATCTGGCTTTAAATCGATTCGATAACAAATGACGAAAACGGACGGATTTCTCAGGTTTTTACTACATATGAACACTTTTCACATTCTCCCGTGCAACGCGGCTGCTAGTCTTCCTTTCATGCAAAATCTTAAGGTCCTAAGTCATGTCCAAGCCACCAAAGCCGGCTAAAAAGTGATTAATCGACAACTAAAACTTAAATAGTTCTACTTCTTACTGGCTATTACTTCAATTTAGAAGCTTCTTCTGTGTTCTAATATGGTGCTTTTAGTGCCTCCGCATACCGCAGCACGCGACATAGCTTTGCTGACGATAAATGTAACCGTCTCAGAGAGAAAAGCGGCCAATGTGACGATCTGGCTTTAAGTCGTTTCGATAACAAATGACGAAAACGGACGGATTTCTCAGGTTTTTACTACATATGAACACTTTTCACATTCTCCCATGCAACGCGGCTGCTAGTCCTCCTTTCATGCAGAATCTTAAGGTCCTAGGTCATGTTCAAGCCACCAAAGACGGCTAAAATGTGAATAATCGACAACTAAAACTTGAATTGTACTACTTCTTACTGGCTATTACATCAACTTAGAAGCTTCTTCTGTACTCTACTATGGTGCTTTTAGTGTTTCCGCATACCGCAGCATGCGACATAGCTTTGCAGACGATAAATGTAACCGTCTCAGAGAGAAAAGCGGCCAATGTGACGATCTATCTTTAAGTCGATTCGATTACAAATGACGAAAAGGGACGGATTTCTCAGGTTTTTACTACATATGAACACTTTTCACATTCTCCCGTGCAACGCGGCTGCTAGTCCTCCTTTCATGCAAAATCTTATGGTCCTAGGTCATGTCCAAGCCACCAAAGCCGGCTAAAAAGTGAATAATCGACAACAAAAACTTGAATTGTACTACTTCTTACTGGCTATTACTTCAACTTAGAAGATCCTTCTGTGTTCTAATATGGTGCTTTTAGTGTCTCCACATACCGCAGCACGCGACATAGCTTTGCAGACGATAAATGTAACCGTCTCAGGGAGAAAAGCGGCCAATGTGACGATCTGGCTTTAAGTCGATTCCATAACAAATGTCGAAAATGGTCAGATTTCTCAGGTTTTTACTACATATGAACACTTTCACATTCTCACATGCAACGCGGCTGCTAGTCCTCCTTTCATGCAAAATCTTAAGGTCCTAGGTCATGTACAAGCCACCAAAGCCGGCTAAAAGGTGAACAATCGATAACTTAAACTTCAATTGTACTACTTCTTACTGGCTATTGCTTCAACTTAGAAGTTTCTTCTGTGTTCTACTATGGTGCTTTTAGTGTTTCCGCATACCGCAGCACGCGACATAGCTTTGGAGACGATAAATGTAACCGTCTCAGAGAGAAAAGCGGCCAATGTGACGATCTGGCTTTAAGTCGATTCGATAACAAATGACGAAAACGGTCGGATTTCTCAGGTTTTTACTACATATGAACACTTTTCACATTCTCCCGTGCAACGCGGCTGCTAGTCCTCCTTTCATGCAAAATCTTAAGGTCCTAGGTCATGTCCAAGCCACCAAAGCCGGCTAAAAGGTGAATAATCGATAACTAAAACTTTAATTGTACTACTTCTTACTGGCTATTACTTCAACTTAGAAGTTCTTCTGTGTTCTACTATGGTGCTTTTAGTGTCTCCGCATACGGCAGCACGCGACATAGCTTTGCAGACGATAAATGTAACAGTCTCAGAGAGAAAAGCGGCCAATGTGACGATCTGGCTTTAAGTGCATTCGATAACAAAGACGAAACCGGACGGATTTCTCAGGTTTCTACTACATATGAACACTTTTCACATTCTCCCGTGCAACGCGACTGATAGTCCTCCTTTCATGCAAAATCTTAAGGTCCTAGGTCATGTCCAAGCCACCAAAGCCGGCTAAAGAGTGAATAATCGACAATTATAACTTGAATTGTACTACTTCTTACTGGCTATTACTTCAATTTAGAAGTTTCTTCTGTGTTCTAATATGGTGCTTTTAGTGTTCCCGCATACCGCAGCACGCGACATAGCTTTGCAGACGATAAATGTAACCGTCTCAGAGAGAAAAGCGGCCAATGTGACGATCTGGCTTTAAGTCGTTTCGATAACAAATGACGAAAACGGACGGATTTCTCAGGTTTTTACTACATATGAACACTTTTCACATTCTCCCATGCAACGCGGCTGCTAGTCCTCCTTTCATGCAGAATCTTAAGGTCCTAGGTCATGTTCAAGCCACCAAAGACGGCTAAAAAGTGAATAATCGACAACTAAAACTTGAATTGTACTACTTCTTACTGGCTATTACATCAACTTAGAAGCTTCTTCTGTACTCTACTATGGTGCTTTTAGTGTTTCCGCATACCGCAGCACGCGACATAGCTTTGCAAACGATAAATGTAACCGTCTCAGAGAGAAAAGCGGCCAATGTGACGATCTGGCTTTAAGTCGATTCGATAACAAATGACGAAAACGGTCGGATTTCTCAGGTTTTTACTACATATGAACACTTTTCACATTCTCCCGTGCAACGCGGCTGCTAGTCCTCCTTTCATGCAAAATCTTAAGGTCCTAGGTCATGTCCAAGCCACCAAAGCCGGCTAAAAGGTGAATAATCGATAACTAAAACTTTAATTGTACTACTTCTTACTGGCTATTACTTCAACTTAGAAGTTCTTCTGTGTTCTACTATGGTGCTTTTAGTGTCTCCGCATACGGCAGCACGCGACATAGCTTTGCAGACGATAAATGTAACAGTCTCAGAGAGAAAAGCGGCCAATGTGACGATCTGGCTTTAAGTGCATTCGATAACAAAGACGAAACCGGACGGATTTCTCAGGTTTCTACTACATATGAACACTTTTCACATTCTCCCGTGCAACGCGACTGATAGTCCTCCTTTCATGCAAAATCTTAAGGTCCTAGGTCATGTCCAAGCCACCAAAGCCGGCTAAAGAGTGAATAATCGACAACTATAACTTGAATTGTACTACTTCTTACTGGCTATTACTTCAATTTAGAAGTTTCTTCTGTGTTCTAATATGGTGCTTTTAGTGTTCCCGCATACCGCAGCACGCGACATAGCTTTGCAGACGATAAATGTAACCGTTTCAGAGAGAAGAGCGGCCAATGTCACGATCTGGCTTTAAATCGATTCGATAACAAATGACGAAAACGGAAGGATTTCTCAGGTTTTTACTACATATGAACACTTTTCACATTCTCCCGTGCAACGCGGCTGCTAGTCTTCCTTTCATGCAAAATCTTAAGGTCCTAAGTCATGTCCAAGCCACCAAAGCAGGCTAAAAAGTGATTAATCGACAACTAAAACTTCAATTGTACTACTTCTTACTGGCTATTACTTCAATTTAGAAGCTTCTTCTGTGTTCTAATATGGTGCTTTTAGTGCCTCCGCATACCGCAGCACGCGACATAGCTTCGCTGACGATAAATGTAACCGTCTCAGAGAGAAAAGCGGCCAATGTGACGATCTGGCTTTAAGTCGTTTCGATAACAAATGACGAAAACGGACGGATTTCTCAGGTTTTTACTACATATGAACACTTTTCACATTCTCCCATGCAACGCGGCTGCTAGTCCTCCTTTCATGCAGAATCTTAAGGTCCTAGGTCATGTTCAAGCCACCAAAGACGGCTAAAAAGTGAATAATCGATAACTAAAACTTGAATTGTACTACTTCTTACTGGCTATTACTTCAACTTAGAAGCTTCTTCTGTGTTCTACTATTGTGCTTTTAGTGTATCCGCATACCGCAGCACGCGACATAGCTTTGCAGACGATAAATGTAAGCGTCTCAGAGAGAAAAGCGGCCTATGTGACGATCTGGCTTTAAGTCGATTCGATAACAAATAATGAAAATGGACAGATTTCTCAGGTTTTTACTACATATGAACACTTTTCACATTCTCCCATGCAACGCGGCTGCTAGTCCTCCTTTCATGCAAAATCTTATGGTCCTAGGTCTTGTCATTGCCACCAAAGCCGGCTAAAAAGTGACAATCCACAACTAAAACTTGAATTGTACTACTTCATACTGGCTATTACTTCAACTTAGAAGCTTCTTCAGTGTTCTACTATGGTGCTTTTAGTGTCTCCGCATACCGCAACACGCGACATAGCTTTGCAGACAATAAATGTAACCGTCTCAGAGAGAAAAGCGGCCAATGTGACGAACTGGCTTTAAGACGATTCGATAACAAATGACGAAAACGGACGGATTTCTCAGGTTTTTACTCCATATGAACACTTTTCACATTCTCCCGTGCTACGCGGCTCCTAGTCCTCCTTTCATGCAAAATCTTAAGGTCATAGGTCTTATCCAAGCCACCAAAGCCGGCTAAAAAGTGTATAATCGATAAATAAAACTTGAATTGTACTACTTCTTACTGGCTATTACTTCAACTTAGAAGCTTCTTCTGTGTTCTACTATGGTGCTTTTAGTGTTCCCGCATACCGCAGCACGCGACATAGCTTTGCAGACGATAAATGTAACCGTTTCAGAGAGAAGAGCGGCCAATGTGACGATCTGGCTTTAATTCGATTCGATAACAAATGACGAAAACGGACGGATTTCTCAGGTTTTTACTACATATGAACACTTTTCACATTCTCCCGTGCAACGCGGCTGCTAGTCTTCCTTTCATGCAAAATCTTAAGGTCCTAAGTCATGTCCAAGCCACCAAAGCCGGCTAAAAAGTGATTAATCGACAACTAAAACTTCAATTGTACTACTTCTTACTGGCTATTACTTCAATTTAGAAGCTTCTTCTGTGTTCTAATATGGTGCTTTTAGTGCCTCCGCATACCGCAGCACGCGACATAGCTTTGCTGACGATAAATGTAACCGTCTCAGAGAGAAAAGCGGCCAATGTGACGATCTGGCTTTAAGTCGTTTCGATAACAAATGACGAAAACGGACGGATTTCTCAGGTTTTTACTACATATGAACACTTTTCACATTCTCCCATGCAACGCGGCTGCTAGTCCTCCTTTCATGCAGAATCTTAAGGTCCTAGGTCATGTTCAAGCCACCAAAGACGGCTAAAAAGTGAATAATCGATAACTAAAACTTGAATTGTACTACTTCTTACTGGCTATTACTTCAACTTAGAAGCTTCTTCTGTGTTCTACAATTGTGCTTTTAGTGTATCCGCATACCGCAGCACGCTACATAGCTTTGCAGACGATAAATGTAGCCGTCTCAGAGAGAAAAGCGGCCAATGTGACGATCTGGCTTTAAGTCGATTCGATAACAAATAATGAAAATGGACAGATTTCTCAGGTTTTTACTACATATGAACACTTTTCACATTCTCCCATGCAACGCGGCTGCTAGTCCTCCTTTCATGCAAAATCTTATGGTCCTAGGTCTTGTCATTGCCACCAAAGCCGGCTAAAAAGTGACAATCGACAACTAAAACTTGAATTGTACTACTTCATACTGGCTATTACTTCAACTTAGAAGCTTCTT
This sequence comes from Schistocerca gregaria, assembly GCF_023897955.1. Classification (NCBI taxonomy): domain Eukaryota; kingdom Metazoa; phylum Arthropoda; class Insecta; order Orthoptera; family Acrididae; genus Schistocerca; species Schistocerca gregaria. The sequence continues at coordinate 658,177 of NW_026061826.1, forward strand.
CAGTGTTCTACTATGGTGCTTTTAGTGTCTCCGCATACCGCAACACGCGACATAGCTTTGCAGACGATAAATGTAACCGTCTCAGAGAGAAAAGCGGCCAATGTGACGATCTGGCTTTAAGACGATTCGATAACAAATGACGATAACGGACGGATTTCTCAGATTCTTACTCCATATGAACACTTTTCACATTCTCCCGTGCAACGCGGCTGCTAGTCCTCCTTTCATGCAAAATCTTAAGGTCCTAGGTCTTATCCATGCCACCAAAGCCGGCTAAAAAGTGAATAATCGATAATATAAACTTGAATTGTACTACTTCTTACTGGCTATTACTTCAACTTAGAAGCTTCTTCTGTGTTCTACTATGGTGCTTTTAGTGTGCCCGCATACCGCAGCACGCGACATAGATGTGCAGGCGATAAATGTAACCGTTTCAGAGAGAAGAGCGGCCAATGTGACGATCTGGCTTTAAATCGATTCGATAACAAATGACGAATACGGACGGATTTCTCAGGTTTTTACTACATATGAACACTTCTCACATTCTCCCGTGCAACGCGGCTGCTAGTCCTCTTTTCATGCAAAATCTTAAGGTCCTAAGTCATGTCCAAGCCACCAAAGCCGGAGAAAAAGTGATTAGTCGACAACTAAAACTTAAATAGTACTACTTCTTACTGGCTATTACTTCAATTTAGAAGCTTCTTCTGTGTTCTAATATGGTGCTTTTAGTGTCTCCGCATACCGCAGCACGCGACATAGCTTTGCAGGCGATAAATGTAACCGTCTCAGAGAGAAAAGCGGCCAATGTGACGATCTGGCTTTAAGTCGATTCGATAACAAATGACGATACGGACGGATTTCTCAGGTTTTTGTTTCATATGAACACTTTTCACATTCTCCCGTGCAACGCGGCTGCTAGTCCTCCTTTCATGCAAAATCTTAAGGTCCTAGGTCTTATCCAAGCCACCTAAGCCGGCTAAAAAGTGAATAATCGATAATTAAAACTTGAATTGTACTACTTCTTACTGGCTATTACTTCAACTTAGAAGCTTCTTCTGTGTTCTACTATGGTGCTTTTACTGTTCCCGCATACCGCAGCACGCGACATAGCTTTGCAGACGATAAATGTAACCGTTTCAGAGAGAAGAGCGGCCAATGTGACGATCTGGCTTTAAATCGATTCGATAACAAATGACGAAAACGGACGGATTTCTCAGGTTTTTACTACATATGAACACTTTTCACATTCTCCCGTGCAACGCGGCTGCTAGTCTTCCTTTCATGCAAAATCTTAAGGTCCTAAGTCATGTCCAAGCCACCAAAGCCGGCTAAAAAGTGATTAATCGACAACTAAAACTTAAATAGTACTACTTCTTACTGGCTATTACTTCAATTTAGAAGCTTCTTCTGTGTTCTAATATGGTGCTTCTAGTGTCTCCGCATACCGCAGCACGCGACATAGCTTTGCAGACGATAAATGTAACCGTCTCAGAGAGAAAAGCGGCCAATGTGACGATCTGTCTTTAAGTCGTTTCGATAACAAATGACGAAAACGGACAGATTTCTCAGGTTTTTACTACATATGAACACTTTTCACATTCTCCCATGCAACGCGGCTGCTAGTCCTCCTTTCATGCAGAATCTTAAGGTCCTAGGTCATGTTCAAGCCACCAAAGACGGCTAAAATGTGAATAATCGACAACTAAAACTTGAATTGTTCTACTTCTTACTGGCTATTACATCAACTTAGAAGCTTTTTCTGTACTTTACTATGGTGCTTTTAGTGTTTCCGCATACCGCAGCATGCGACATAGCTTTGCAGACGATAAATGTAACCGTCTCAGAGAGAAAAGCGGCCAATGTGACGATCTATCTTTAAGTCGATTCGATTACAAATGACGAAAAGGGACGGATTTCTCAGGTTTTTACTACATATGAACACTTTTCACATTCTCCCGTGCAACGCGGCTGCTAGTCCTTCATTCATGGAAAATCTTATGGTCCTAGGTCATGTCCAAGCCACCAAAGCCGGCTAAAAAGTGAATAATCGACAACAAAAACTTGAATTGTACTACTTCTTACTGGCTATTACTTCAACTTAGAAGATCCTTCTGTGTTCTAATATGGTGCTTTTAGTGTCTCCACATACCGCAGCACGCGACATAGCTTTGCAGACGATAAATGTAACCGTCTCAGGGAGAAAAGCGGCCAATGTGACGATCTGGCTTTAAGTCGATTCCATAACAAATGTCGAAAATGGTCAGATTTCTCAGGTTTTGACTACATATGAACACTTTCACATTCTCACATGCAACGCGGCTGCTAGTCCTCCTTTCATGCAAAATCTTAAGGTCCTAGGTCATTTACAAGCCACCAAAGCCGGCTAAAAGGTGAATAATCGATAACTTAAACTTCAATTGTACTACTTCTTACTGGCTATTGCTTCAACTTAGAAGCTTCTTCTGTGTTCTAATATGGTGCTTTTAGTGTTGCCGCATACCGCAGCACGCGACATAGCTTTGCAGACGATAAATGTAACCGTCTCAGAGAGAAAAGCGGCCAATGTGACGATCTGGCTTTAAGTCGATTCGATAACAAATGACGAAAACGGTCGGATTTCTCAGGTTTTTACTACATATGAACACTTTTCACATTCTCCCGTGCAACGCGGCTGCTAGTCCTCCGTTCATGCAAAATCTTAAGGTCCTAGGTCATGTCCAAGCCACCAAAGCCGGCTAAAAGGTGAATAATCGATAACTAAAACTTTAATTGTACTACTTCTTACTGGCTATTACTTCAACTTAGAAGTTCTTCTGTGTTCTACTATGGTGCTTTTAGTGTCTCCGCATACGGCAGCACGCGACATAGCTTTGCAGACGATAAATGTAACAGTCTCAGAGAGAAAAGCGGCCAATGTGACGATCTGGCTTTAAGTGCATTCGATAACAAAGACGAAACCGGACGGATTTCTCAGGTTTCTACTACATATGAACACTTTTCACATTCTCCCGTGCAACGCGACTGATAGTCCTCCTTTCATGCAAAATCTTAAGGTCCTAGGTCATGTCCAAGCCACCAAAGCCGGCTAAAGAGTGAATAATCGACAACTATAACTTGAATTGTACTACTTCTTACTGGCTATTACTTCAATTTAGAAGTTTCTTCTGTGTTCTAATATGGTGCTTTTAGTGTTCCCGCATACCGCAGCACGCGACATAGCTTTGCAGACGATAAATGTAACCGTCTCAGAGAGAAAAGCGGCCAATGTGACGATCTGGCTTTAAGTCGTTTCGATAACAAATGACGAAAACGGACGGATTTCTCAGGTTTTTACTACATATGAACACTTTTCACATTCTCCCATGCAACGCGGCTGCTAGTCCTCCTTTCATGCAGAATCTTAAGGTCCTAGGTCATGTTCAAGCCACCAAAGACGGCTAAAAAGTGAATAATCGACAACTAAAACTTGAATTGTACTACTTCTTACTGGCTATTACATCAACTTAGAAGCATCTTCTGTACTCTACTATGGTGCTTTTAGTGTTTCCGCATACCGCAGCATGCGACATAGCTTTGCAGACGATAAATGTAACCGTCTCAGAGAGAAAAGCGGCCAATGTGACGATCTATCTTTAAGTCGATTCGATTACAAATGACGAAAAGGTACGGATTTCTCAGGTTTTTACTACATATGAACACTTTTCACATTCTCCCGTGCAACGCGGCTGCTATTCCTCCTTTCATGCAAAATCTTATGGTCCTAGGTCATGTCCAAGCCACCAAAGCCGGCTAAAAAGTGAATAATCGACAACAAAAACTTGAATTGTACTACTTCTTACTGGCTATTACTTCAACTTAGAAGATCCTTCTGTGTTCTAATATGGTGCTTTTAGTGTCTCCACATACCGCAGCACGCGACATAGCTTTGGAGACGATAAATGTAACCGTCTCAGAGAGAAAAGCGGCCAATGTGACGATCTGGCTTTAAGTCGATTCCATAACAAATGTCGAAAATGGTCAGATTTCTCAGGTTTTTACTACATATGAACACTTTCACATTCTCACATGCAACGCGGCTGCTAGTCCTCCTTTCATGCAAAATCTTAAGGTCCTAGGTCATGTACAAGCCACCAAAGCCGGCTAAAAGGTGAATAATCGATAACTTAAACTTCAATTGTACTACTTCTTACTTTCTATTGCTTCAACTTAGAAGCTTCTTCTGTGTTCTACTATGGTGCTTTTAGTGTTTCCGCATACCGCAGCACGCGACATAGCTTTGCAGACGTAAATGTAACCGTCTCAGAGAGAAAAGCGGCCAATGTGACGATCTGGCTTTAAGTCGATTCGATAACAAATGACGAAAACGGTCGGATTTCTCAGGTTTTTACTACATATGAACACTTTTCACATTCTCCCGTGCAACGCGGCTGCTAGTCCTCCTTTCATGCAGAATCTTAAGGTCCTAGGTCAAGTTCAAGCCACCAAAGACGGCTAAAAAGTGAATAATCGATAACTAAAACTTGAATTGTACTACTTCTTACTGGCTATTACTTCAATTTAGAAGTTTCTTCTGTGTTCTAATATGGTGCTTTTAGTGTTCCCGCATACCGCAGCACGCGACATAGCTTTGCAGACGATAAATGTAACCGTTTCAGAGAGAAGAGCGGCCAATGTGACGATCTGGCTTTAAATCGATTCGATAACAAATGACGAAAACGGACGGATTTCTCAGGTTTTTACTACATATGAACACTTTTCACATTCTCCCATGCAACGCGGCTGCTAGTCCTCCTTTCATGCAGAATCTTAAGGTCCTAGGTCATGTTCAAGCCACCAAAGACGGCTAAAAAGTGAATAATCGATAACTAAAACTTGAATTGTACTACTTCTTACTGGCTATTACTTCAACTTAGAAGCTTCTTCTGTGTTCTACTATTGTGCTTTTAGTGTATCCGCATACCGCAGCACGCGACATAGCTTTGCAGACGATAAATGTAACCGTCTCAGAGAGAAAAGCGGCCTATGTGACGATCTGGCTTTAAGTCGATTCGATAACAAATAATGAAAATGGACAGATTTCTCAGGTTTTTACTACATATGAACACTTTTCACATTCTCCCATGCAACGCGGCTGCTAGTCCTCCTTTCATGCAAAATCTTATGGTCCTAGGTCTTGTCATTGCCACCAAAGCCGGCTAAAAAGTGACAATCGACAACTAAAACTTGAATTGTACTACTTCATACTGGCTATTACTTCAACTTAGAAGCTTCTTCAGTGTTCTACTATGGTGCTTTTAGTGTCTCCGCATACCGCAACACGCGACATAGCTTTGCAGACAATAAATGTAACCGTCTCAGAGAGAAAAGCGGCCAATGTGACGATCTGGCTTTAAGACGATTCGATAACAAATGACGAAAACGGACGGCTTTCTCAGGTTTTTACTCCATATGAACACTTTTCACATTCTCCCGTGCTACGCGGCTCCTAGTCCTCCTTTCATGCAAAATCTTAAGGTCATAGGTCTTATCCAAGCCACCAAAGCCGGCTAAAAAGTGTATAATCGATAAATAAAACTTGAATTGTACTACTTCTTACTGGCTATTACTTCAACTTAGAAGCTTCTTCTGTGTTCTACTATGGTGCTTTTAGTGTTCCCGCATACCGCAGCACGCGACATAGCTTTGCAGACGATAAATGTAACCGTTTCAGAGAGAAGAGCGGCCAATGTGACGATCTGGCTTTAATTCGATTCGATAACAAATGACGAAAACGGACGGATTTCTCAGGTTTTTACTACATATGAACACTTTTCACATTCTCCCGTGCAACGCGGCTGCTAGTCTTCCTTTCATGCAAAATCTTAAGGTCCTAAGTCATGTCCAAGCCACCAAAGCCGGCTAAAAAGTGATTAATCGACAACTAAAACTTCAATTGTACTACTTCTTACTGGCTATTACTTCAATTTAGAAGCTTCTTCTGTGTTCTAATATGGTGCTTTTAGTGCCTCCGCATACCGCAGCACGCGACATAGCTTTGCTGACGATAAATGTAACCGTCTCAGAGAGAAAAGCGGCCAATGTGACGATCTGGCTTTAAGTCGTTTCGATAACAAATGACGAAAACGGACGGATTTCTCAGGTTTTTACTACATATGAACACTTTTCACATTCTCCCATGCAACGCGGCTGCTAGTCCTCCTTTCATGCAGAATCTTAAGGTCCTAGGTCATGTTCAAGCCACCAAAGACGGCTAAAAAGTGAATAATCGATAACTAAAACTTGAATTGTACTACTTCTTACTGGCTATTACTTCAACTTAGAAGCTTCTTCTGTGTTCTACAATTGTGCTTTTAGTGTATCCGCATACCGCAGCACGCTACATAGCTTTGCAGACGATAAATGTAGCCGTCTCAGAGAGAAAAGCGGCCAATGTGACGATCTGGCTTTAAGTCGATTCGATAACAAATAATGAAAATGGACAGATTTCTCAGGTTTTTACTACATATGAACACTTTTCACATTCTCCCATGCAACGCGGCTGCTAGTCCTCCTTTCATGCAAAATCTTATGGTCCTAGGTCTTGTCATTGCCACCAAAGCCGGCTAAAAAGTGACAATCGAAAACTAAAACTTGAATTGTACTACTTCATACTGGCTATTACTTCAACTTAGAAGCTTCTTCAGTGTTCTACTATGGTGCTTTTAGTGTCTCCGCATACCGCAACACGCGACATAGCTTTGCAGACGATAAATGTAACCGTCTCAGAGAGAAAAGCGGCCAATGTGACGATCTGGCTTTAAGGCGATTCGATAACAAATGACGAAAACGGACGGATTTCTCAGGTTTTTACTACATATGAACACTTTTCACATTCTCCCGTGCAACGCGGCTGCTAGTCTTCCTTTCATGCAAAATCTTAAGGTCCTAAGTCATGTCCAAGCCACCAAAGCCGGCTAAAAAGTGATTAATCGACAACTAAAACTTCAATTGTACTACTTCTTACTGGCTATTACTTCAATTTAGAAGCTTCTTCTGTGTTCTAATATGGTGCTTTTAGTGCCTCCGCATACCGCAGCACGCGACATAGCTTTGCTGACGATAAATGTAACCGTCTCAGAGAGAAAAGCGGCCAATGTGACGATCTGGCTTTAAGTCGTTTCGATAACAAATGACGAAAACGGACGGATTTCTCAGGTTTTTACTCCATATGAACACTTTTCACATTCTCCCGTGCAACGCGGCTGCTAGTCCTCCTTTCATGCAAAATCTTAAGGTCCTAGGTCTTATCCAAGCCACCAAAGCCGGCTAAAAAGTGAATAATCGATAATATAAACTTGAATTGTACTACTTCTTACTGGCTATTACTTCAACTTAGAAGCTTCTTCTGTGTTCTACTATGGTGCTTTTAGTGTGCCCGCATACCGCAGCACGCGACATAGCTTTGCAGGCGATAAATGTAACCGTTTCAGAGAGAAGAGCGGCCAATGTGACGATCTGGCTTTAAATCGATTCGATAACAAATGACGAAAACGGACGGATTTCTCAGGTTTTTACTACATATGAACACTTCTCACATTCTCCCGTGCAACGCGGCTGCTAGTCCTCTTTTCATGCAAAATCTTAAGGTCCTAAGTCATGTCCAAGCCACCAAAGCCGGAGAAAAAGTGATTAGTCGACAACTAAAACTTAAATAGTACTACTTCTTACTGGCTATTACTTCAATTTAGAAGCTTCTTCTGTGTTCTAATATGGTGCTTTTAGTGTCTCCGCATACCGCAGCACGCGACATAGCTTTGCAGGCGATAAATGTAACCGTCTCAGAGAGAAAAGCGGCCAATGTGACGATCTGGCTTTAAGTCGATTCGATAACAAATGACGATACGGACGGATTTCTCAGGTTTTTACTACATATGAACACTTTTCACATTCTCCCGTGCAACGCGGCTGCTAGTCCTCCTTTCATGCAAAATCTTAAGGTCCTAGGTCATGTTCAAGCCACCAAAGACGGCTAAAATGTGAATAATCGACAACTAAAACTTGAATTGTACTACTTCTTACTGGCTATTACATCAACTTAGAAGCTTCTTCTGTACTCTACTATGGTGCTTTTAGTGTTTCCGCATACCGCAGCATGCGACATAGCTTTGCAGACGATAAATGTAACCGTCTCAGAGAGAAAAGCGGCCAATGTGACGATCTATCTTTAAGTCGATTCGATTACAAATGACGAAAAGGGACGGATTTCTCAGGTTTTTACTACATATGAACACTTTTCACATTCTCCCGTGCAACGCGGCTGCTAGTCCTCCTTTCATGCAAAATCTTATGGTTCTAGGTCATGTCCAAGCCACCAAAGCCGGCTAAAAAGTGAATAATCGACAACAAAAACTTGAATTGTACTACTTCTTACTGGCTATTACTTCAACTTAGAAGATCCTTCTGTGTTCTAATATGGTGCTTTTAGTGTCTCCACATACCGCAGCACGCGACATAGCTTTGCAGACGATAAATGTAACCGTCTCAGGGAGAAAAGCGGCCAATGTGACGATCTGGCTTTAAGTCGATTCCATAACAAATGTCGAAAATGGTCAGATTTCTCAGGTTTTGACTACATATGAACACTTTCACATTCTCACATGCAACGCGGCTGCTAGTCCTCCTTTCATGCAAAATCTTAAGGTCCTAGGTCATTTACAAGCCACCAAAGCCGGCTAAAAGGTGAATAATCGATAACTTAAACTTCAATTGTACTACTTCTTACTGGCTATTGCTTCAACTTAGAAGCTTCTTCTGTGTTCTACTATGGTGCTTTTAGTGTTTCCGCATACCGCAGCACGCGACATAGCTTTGCAGACGATAAATGTAACCGTCTCAGAGAGAAAAGCGGCCAATGTGACGATCTGGCTTTAAGTCGATTCGATAACAAATGACGAAAACGGTCGGATTTCTCAGGTTTTTACTACATATGAACACTTTTCACATTCTCCCGTGCAACGCGGCTGCTAGTCCTCCTTTCATGCATAATCTTAAGGTCCTAGGTCATGTCCAAGCCACCAAAGCCGGCTAAAAGGTGAATAACCGATAACTAAAACTTTAATTGTACTACTTCTTACTGGCTATTACTTCAACTTAGAAGTTCTTCTGTGTTCTACTATGGTGCTTTTAGTGTCTCCGCATACGGCAGCACGCGACATAGCTTTGCAGACGATAAATGTAACAGTCTCAGAGAGAAAAGCGGCCAATGTGACGATCTGGCTTTAAGTGCATTCGATAACAAAGACGAAACCGGACGGATTTCTCAGGTTTCTACTACATATGAACACTTTTCACATTCTCCCGTGCAACGCGACTGATAGTCCTCCTTTCATGCAAAATCTTAAGGTCCTAGGTCATGTCCAAGCCACCAAAGCCGGCTAAAGAGTGAATAATCGACAACTATAACTTGAATTGTACTACTTCTTACTGGCTATTACTTCAATTTAGAAGTTTCTTCTGTGTTCTAATATGGTGCTTTTAGTGTTCCCGCATACCGCAGCACGCGACATAGCTTTGCAGACGATAAATGTAACCGTCTCAGAGAGAAAAGCGGCCAATGTGACGATCTGGCTTTAAGTCGTTTCGATAACAAATGACGAAAACGGACGGATTTCTGAGGTTTTTACTACATATGAACACTTTTCACATTCTCCCATGCAACGCGGCTAATAGTCCTCCTTTCATGCAGAATCTTAAGGTCCTAGGTCATGTTCAAGCCACCAAAGACGGCTAAAAAGTGAATAATCGACAACTAAAACTTGAATTGTACTACTTCTTACTGGCTATTACATCAACTTAGAAGCTTCTTCTGTACTCTACTATGGTGCTTTTAGTGTTTCCGCATACCGCAGCATGCGACATAGCTTTGCAGACGATAAATGTAACCGTCTCAGAGAGAAAAGCGGCCAATGTGACGATCTATCTTTAAGTCGATTCGATTACAAATGACGAAAAGGGACGGATTTCTCAGGTTTTTACTACATATGAACACTTTTCACATTCTCCCGTGCAACGCGGCTGCTAGTCCTCCTTTCATGCAAAATCTTATGGTCCTAGGTCATGTCCAAGCCACCAAAGCCGGCTAAAAAGTGAATAATCGACAACAAAAACTTGAATTGTACTACTTCTTACTGGCTATTACTTCAACTTAGAACATCCTTCTGTGTTCTAATATGGTGCTTTTAGTGTCTCCACATACCGCAGCACGCGACATAGCTTTGCAGACGATAAATGTAACCGTCTCAGAGAGAAAAGCGGCCAATGTGACGATCTGGCTTTAAGTCGATTCCATAACAAATGTCGAAAATGGTCAGATTTCTCAGGTTTTTACTACATATGAACACTTTCACATTCTCACATGCAACGCGGCTGCTAGTCCTCCTTTCATGCAAAATCTCAAGGTCCTAGGTCATGTACAAGCCACCAAAGCCGGCTAAAAGGTGAATAATCGATAACTTAAACTTCAATTGTACTACTTCTTACTGGCTATTGCTTCAACTTAGAAGCTTCTTCTGTGTTCTACTATGGTGCTTTTAGTGTTTCCGCATACCGCAGCACGCGACATAGCTTTGCAGACGATAAATGTAACCGTCTCAGAGAGAAAAAAGGCCAATGTGACGATCTGGCTTTAAGTCGATTCGATAACAAATGACGAAAACGGTCGGATTTCTCAGGTTTTTACTACATATGAACACTTTTCACATTCTCCCGTGCAACGCGGCTGCTAGTCCTCCTTTCATGCAAAATCTTAAGGTCCTAGGACATGTCCAAGCCACCAAAGCCGGCTAAAAGGTGAATAATCGATAACTAAAACTTTAATTGTACTACTTCTTACTGGCTATTACTTCAACTTAGAAGTTCTTCTGTGTTCTACTATGGTGCTTTTAGTGTCTCCGCATACGGCAGCACGCGACATAGCTTTGCAGACGATAAATGTAACAGTCTCAGAGAGAAAAGCGGCCAATGTGACGATCTGGCTTTAAGTGCATTCGATAACAAAGACGAAAACGGACGGATTTCTCAGGTTTCTACTACATATGAACACTTTTCACATTCTCCCGTGCAACGTGACTGATAGTCCTCCTTTCATGCAAAATCTTAAGGTCCTAGGTCATGTCCAAGCCACCAAAGCCGGCTAAAGAGTGAATAATCGACAACTATAACTTGAATTTACTACTTCTTACTGGCTATTACTTCAATTTAGAAGTTTCTTCTGTGTTCTAATATGGTGCTTTTAGTGTTCCCGCATACCGCAGCACGCGACATAGCTTTGCAGACGATAAATGTAACCGTTTCAGAGAGAAGAGCGGCCAATGTGACGATCTGGCTATAAATCGATTCGATAACAAATGACGAAAACGGACGGATTTCTCAGGTTTTTACTACATATGAACACTTTTCACATTCTCCCGTGCAACGCGGCTGCTAGTCTTCATTTCATGCAAAATCTTAAGGTCCTAAGTCATGTCCAAGCCACCAAAGCAGGCTAAAAAGTGATTAATCGACAACTAAAACTTCAATTGTACTACTTCTTACTGGCTATTACTTCAATTTAGAAGCTTCTTCTGTGTTCTAATATGGTGCTTTTAGTGCCTCCACATACCGCAGCACGCGACATAGCTTTGCTGACGATAAATGTAACCGTCTCAGAGAGAAAAGCGGCCAATGTGACGATCTGGCTTTAAGTCGTTTCGATAACAAATGACGAAAACGGACGGATTTCTCAGGTTTTTACTACATATGAACACTTTTCACATTCTCCCATGCAACGCGGCTGCTAGTCCTCCTTTCATGCAGAATCTTAAGGTCCTAGGTCATGTTCAAGCCACCAAAGTCGGCTAAAAAGTGAATAATCGATAACTAAAACTTGAATTGTACTACTTCTTACTGGCTATTACTTCAACTTAGAAGCTTCTTCTGTGTTCTACTATGGTGCTTTTAGTGTCTCCGCATACCGCAGCACGCGACATAGCTTTGCATACGATAAATGTAACCGTCTCAGAGAGAAAAGCGGCCAATGTGACGATCTGACTTTAAGTCGATTCGATAACAAGTGACGAAAGCGGACGGATTTCTCAGGTTTTTACTACATATGAACACTTTTCACATTCTCGCGGGCAACGCGGCTGCTACTCCTCCTTTCATGCAAAATCTTAAGGTCCTAGGTCATGTCCAAGCCACCAAAGACGGCTAAAAAGTGAATAATCGATAACTAAAACTTGAATTGTACTACTTCTTACCGGCTATTACTTCAACTTAGAAGCTTCTTCTGTGCTCTACTATGGTGCTTTTAGTGTCTCCGCATACCGCAACACGCGACATAGCTTTGCAGACGATAAATGTAACCGTCTCAGAGAGAAAAGCGGCCAATGTGACGATCTGGCTTTAAGACGATTCGATAACAAATGACGAAAACGGACGGATTTCTCAGGTTTTTACTACATATGAACACTTTTCACATTCTCCCGTGCTACGCGGCTCCTAGTCCTCCTTTCATGCAAAATCTTAAGGTCCTAGGTCTTATCTAAGCCACCAAAGCCGGCTAAAAAGTGTATAATCGATAAATAAAACTTGAATTGTACTGCTTCTTACTGGCTATTACTTCAACTTAGAAGCTTCTTCTGTGTTCTACTATGGTGCTTTTAGTGTTCCCGCATACCGCAGCACGCGACATAGCTTTGCAGACGATAAATGTAACCGTTTCAGAGAGAAGAGCGGCCAATGTGACGATCTGGCTTTAATTCGATTCGATAACAAATGACGAAAACGGACGGATTTCTCAGGTTTTTACGACATATGAACACTTTTCACATTCTCCCGTGCAACGCGGCTGCTAGTCTTCCTTTCATGCAAAATCTTAAGGTCCTAAGTCATGTCCAAGCCACCAAAGCCGGCTAAAAAGTGATTAATCGACAACTAAAACTTCAATTGTACTACTTCTTACTGGCTATTACTTCAATTTAGAAGCTTCTTCTGTGTTCTAATATGGTGCTTTTAGTGCCTCCGCATACCGCAGCACGCGACATAGCTTTGCTGACGATAAATGTAACCGTCTCAGAGAGAAAAGCGGCCAATGTTACGATCTGGCTTTAAGTCGTTTCGATAACAAATGACGAAAACGGACGGATTTCTCAGGTTTTTACTACATATGAACACTTTTCACATTCTCCCATGCAACGCGGCTGCTAGTCCTCCTTTCATGCAGAATCTTAAGGTCCTAGGTCATGTTCAAGCCACCAAAGACGGCTAATAAGTGAATAATCGATAACTAAAACTTGAATTGTACTACTTCTTACTGGCTATTACTTCAACTTAGAAGCTTCTTCTGTGTTCTACAATTGTGCTTTTAGTGTTTCCGCATACCGCAGCACGCTACATAGCTTTGCAGACGATAAATGTAGCCGTCTCAGAGAGAAAAGCGGCCAATGTGACGATCTGGCTTTAAGTCGATTCGATAACAAGTAATGAAAATGGACAGATTTCTAAGGTTTTTACTACATATGAACACTTTTCACATTCTCCCATGCAACGCGGCTGCTAGTCCTCCTTTCATGCAAAATCTTATGGTCCTAGGTCTTGTCATTGCCACCAAAGCCGGCTAAAAAGTGACAATCGACATCTAAAACTTGAATTGTACTACTTCATACTGGCTATTGCTTCAACTTAGAAGCTTCTTCAGTGTTCTACTATGGTGCTTTTAGTGTCTCCGCATACCGCAACACGCGACATAGCTTTGCAGACGATAAATGTAACCGTCTCAGAGAGAAAAGCGGCCAATGTGACGATCTGGCTTTAAGACGATTCGATAACAAATGACGAAAACGGACGGATTTCTCAGGTTTTTACTCCATATGAACACTTTTCACATTCTCCCGTGCTACGCGGCTCCTAGTCCTCCTTTCATGCAAAATCTTAAGGTCGTAGGTCTTATCTAAGCCACCAAAGCCGGCTAAAAAGTGTATAATCGATAAATAAAACTTGAATTGTACTACTTCTTACTGGCTATTACTTCAACTTAGAAGTTTCTTCTGTGTTCTAATATGGTGCATTTAGTGTCTCCGCATACCGCAGCACGCGACATTGCTTTGCAGACGATAAATGTAACCGTCTCAGAGAGAAAAGCGGCTAATGTGACGATCTGGCTTTAAGTCGATTCGATAACAAATGACGATAACGGACGGATTTCTCAGGTTTTTACTCCATATGAACACTTTTCACATTCTCCCGTGCAACGCGGCTGCTAGTCCTCCTTTCATGCAAAATCTTAAGGTCCTAGGTCTTATCCAAGCCACCAAAGCCGGCTAAAAAGTGAATAATCGATAATTAAAACTTGAATTGTACTACTTCTTACTGGCTATTTCTTCAACTTAGAAGCTTCTTCTGTGTTCTACTATGGTGCTTTTAGTGTTCCCGCATACCGCAGCACGCGACCTAGCTTTGCAGACGATAAATGTAACCGTTTCAGAGAGAAGAGCGGCCAATGTGACGATCTGGCTTTAAATCGTTTCGATAACAAATGACGAAAACGGACAGATTTCTCAGGTTTTTACTACATATGAACACTTTTCACATTCTCCCATGCAACGCGGCTGCTAGTCCTCCTTTCATGCAGAATCTTAAGGTCCTACGTCATGTCCAAGCCACCAAAGCTGGCTAAAAGGTGAATAATCAATAACTAAAAGTTTAATTGTACTACTTCTTACTGGCTATTACTTCAACTTAGAAGTTTCTTCTGTGTTCTACTATGGTGCTTTTTGTGTCTCCGCATACGGCAGCACGCGACATAGCTTTGCAGACGATAAATGTAACCGTCTCAGAGAGAAAAGCGGCCAATGTGACGATCTGGCTTTAAGTGCATTCGATAACAAAGACGAAACCGGACGGATTTCTCAGGTTTCTACTACATATGAATACTTTTCACATTCTCCCGTGCAAGGCGCTAGATAGTCCTCCTTTCATGCAAAATCTTAAGGTCCTAGGTCTTGTCATTGCCAACAAAGCCGGCTAAAAAGTGACAATCGACAACTAAAACTTGAATTGTACTACTTCATACTGGCTATTACTTCAACTTAGAAGCTTCTTCAGTGTTCTACTATGGTGCTTTTAGTGTCTCCGCATACCGCAACACGCGACGATAAATGTAACCGTCTCAGAGAGAAAAGCGGCCAATGTGACGATCTGGCTTTAAGACGATTCGATAACAAATGACTAAAACGGACGGATTTCTCAGGTTTTTACTCCATATGAACACTTGTCACATTCTCCCGTGCTACGCGGCTCCTAGTCCTCCTTTCATGCAAAATCTTAAGGTCCTAGGTCTTATCCAAGCCACCAAAGCCGGCTAAAAAGTGAATAATCGATAATTAAAACTTGAATTGTACTACTTCTTACTGGCTATTACTTCAACTTAGAAGCTTCTTCTGTGTTCTACTATGGTGCTTTTAGTGTTCCCGCATACCGCAGCACGCGGCATAGCTTTGCAGACGATAAATGTAACCGTTTCAGAGAGAAGAACGGAAAATGTGACGATCTGGCTTTAAATCGATTCGATAACAAATGACGAAAACGGACGGATTTCTCAGGTTTTTACTACATATGAACACTTTTCACATTCTCCCGTGCAACGCGGCTGCTAGTCTTCGTTTCATGCAAAATCTTAAGGTCCTAAGACATGTCCAAGCCACCAAAGCCGGCTAAAAAGTGATTAACCGACAACTAAAACTTGAATTTTACTACTTCTTACTGGCTACTACTTCAACTTAGAAGCTTCTTCTGTGTTCTACTATGGTGCTTTTAGTGTTTCCGCATACCGCAGCACGCAACATAGCTTTGCAGACGATAAATGTAACCGTCTCAGAGAGAAAAGCGTCCAATGTGACGATCTGGCTTTAAGTCGATTCGATAACAAATTACGAAAAGGGACGGATTTCTCAGGTTTTTACTACATATGAACACTTTTCACATTCTCCCGTGCAACGCGGCTGCTAGTCCTCCTTTCATGCAAAATCTTAAGGTCCTACGTCATGTCCAAGCCACCAAAGCTGGCTAAAAGGTGAATAATCAATAACTAAAAGTTTAATTGTACTACTACTTACTGGCTATTACTTCAACTTAGAAGTTTCTTCTGTGTTCTGCTATGTTGCTTTTAGTGTCTCCGCATACGGCAGCACGCGACATAGCTTTGCAGACGATAAATGTAACCGTCTCAGAGAGAAAAGCGGCCAATGTGACGATCTGGCTTTAAGTGCATTCGATAACAAAGACGAAACCGGACGGATTTCTCAGGTTTCTACTACATATGAATACTTTTCACATTCTCCCGTGCAAGGCGACTGATAGTCCTCCTTTCATGCAAAATCTTAAGGTCCTAGGTCATGTCCAAGCCACCAAAGCGGCTAAAAAGTTAATAATCGATAACTAAAACTTGAATTGTACTACTTCTTACTGGCTATTACTTCAATTTAGAAGTTTCTTCTGTGTTCTAATATGGTGCATTTAGTGTCTCCGCATACCGCAGCACGCGACATTGCTTTGCAGACGATAAATGTAACCGTCTCAGAGAGAAAAGCGGCCAATGTGACGATCTGGCTTTAAGTCGATTCGATAACAAATGACGATAACGGACGGATTTCTCAGGTTTTTACTCCATATGAACACTTTTCACATTCTCCCGTGCAACGCGGCTGCTAGTCCTCCTTTCATGCAAAATCTTAAGGTCCTAGGTCTTATCCAAGCCACCAAAGCCGGCTAAAAAGTGAATAATCGATAATTAAAACTTGAATTGTACTACTTCTTACTGGCTATTACTTCAACTTAGAAGCTTCTTCTGTGTTCTACTATGGTGCTTTTAGTGTTCCCGCATACCGCAGCACGCGACCTAGCTTTGCAGACGATAAATGTAACCGTTTCAGAGAGAAGAGCGGCCAATGTGACGATCTGGCTTTAAATCGTTTCGATAACAAATGACGAAAACGGACGGATTTCTCAGGTTTTTACTA
This sequence comes from Schistocerca gregaria, assembly GCF_023897955.1. NCBI lineage: Eukaryota > Metazoa > Arthropoda > Insecta > Orthoptera > Acrididae > Schistocerca > Schistocerca gregaria. The sequence goes on from NW_026061826.1 coordinate 675,210, forward strand.
CATATGAACACTTTTCACATTCTCCCATGCAACGCGGCTGCTACTCCTCCTTTCATGCAAAATCTTAAGGTCCTAGGTCATGTCCAAGCCACCAAAGCCGGCTAAAAGGTGAATAATCGATAATTAAAACTTGAATTGTACTACTTCTTACTGGCTATTGCTTCAACTTAGAAGCTTCTTCTGTATTCTACTATGGTGCTTTTAGTGTTTCCGCATACCGCAGCATGCGACATAGCTTTGCAGACGATAAATGTAACCGTCTCAGAGAGAAAAGCGGCCAATGTGACGATCTGGCGTTAAGTCGATTCGATTACAAATGACGAAAAGGGACGGATTTCACAGGTTTTTACTACATGTGAACACTTTTCTTATTCTCCCGTGCAACGCGGCTGCTAGTCCTCCTTTCATGCAAAATCTTATGGTCCTAGGTCTTGTCATTGCCACCAAAGCCGGCTAAAAAGTGAATAATCGATAATTAAAACTTGAATTGTACTACTTCTTACTGGCTATTACTTCAACTTAGAAGCTTCTTCTGTGTTCTACTAATGTGCTTTTAGTGATCCCGCATACCGCAGCACGCGACATAGCTTTGCAGACGATAAATGTAACCGTTTCAGAGAGAAGAGCGGCCAATGTGACGATCTGGCTTTAAATCGATTCGATAACAAATGACGAAAACGGACGGATTTCTCAGGTTTTTACTACATATGAACACTTTTCACATTCTCCCGTGCAACGCGGCTGCTAGTCTTCCTTTCATGCAAAATGTTAAGGTCCTAGGTCATATCCAAGCCACCAAAGCCGGCTAAAATGTGAATAATCGATAATTAAAACTTGAATTGTACTACTTCTTACTGACTATTACTTCAACTTAGAAGCTTCTTCTGTGTTCTACTATGGTGCTTTTAGTGTTCCCGCATACCGCAGCACGCGACATAGCTTTGCAGACGATAAATGTAACCGTTTCAGAGAGAAGAGCGGCCAATGTGACGATCTGGCTTTAATTCGATTCGATAACAAATGACGAAAACGGACGGATTTCTCAGGTTTTTACTACATATGAACACTTTTCACATTCTCCCGTGCAACGCGGCTGCTAGTCTTCCTTTCATGCAAAATCTTAAGGTCCTAAGTCATGTCCAAGCCACCAAAGCCGGCTAAAAAGTGATTAATCGACAACTAAAACTTCAATTGTACTACTTCTTACTGGCTATTACTTCCATTTAGAAGCTTCTTCTGTGTTCTAATATGGTGCTTTTAGTGCCTCCGCATACCGCAGCACGCGACATAGCTTTGCTGACGATAAATGTAACCGTCTCAGAGAGAAAAGCGGCCAATGTGACGATCTGGCTTTAAGTCGTTTCGATAACAAATGACGAAAACGGACGGATTTCTCAGGTTTTTACTACATATGAACACTTTTCACATTCTCCCATGCAACGCGGCTGCTAGTCCTCCTTTCATGCAGAATCTTAAGGCCCTAGGTCATGTTCAAGCCACCAAAGACGGCTAAAAAGTGAATAATCGATAACTAAAACTTGAATTGTACTACTTCTTACTGGCTATTACTTCAACTTAGAAGCTTCTTCTGTGTTCTACAATTGTGCTTTTAGTGTATCCGCATACCGCAGCACGCTACATAGCTTTGCAGACGATAAATGTAGCCGTCTCAGAGAGAAAAGCGGCCAATGTGACGATCTGGCTTTAAGTCGATTCGATAACAAATAATGAAAATGGACAGATTTCTCAGGTTTTTACTACATATGAACACTTTTCACATTCTCCCATGCAACGCGGCTGCTAGCCCTCCTTTCATGCAAAATCTTATGGTCCTAGGTCTTGTCATTGCCACCAAAGCCGGCTAAAAAGTGACAATCGACAACTAAAACTTGAATTGTACTACTTCATACTGGCTATTACTTCAACTTAGAAGCTTCTTCAGTGTTCTACTATGGTGCTTTTAGTGTCTCCGCATACCGCAACACGCGACATAGCTTTGCAGACGATAAATGTAACCGTCTCAGAGAGAAAAGCGGCCAATGTGACGATCTGGCTTTAAGTCGATTCGATAACAAATAATGAAAATGGACAGATTTCTCAGGTTTTTACTACATATGAACACTTTTCACATTCTCCCATGCAACGCGGCTGCTAGCCCTCCTTTCATGCAAAATCTTATGGTCCTAGGTCTTGTCATTGCCACCAAAGCCGGCTAAAAAGTGACAATCGACAACTAAAACTTGAATTGTACTACTTCATACTGGCTATTACTTCAACTTAGAAGCTTCTTCAGTGTTCTACTATGGTGCTTTTAGTGTTCCCGCATACCGCAGCACGCGACATAGCTTTGCAGACGATAAATGTAACCGTTTCAGAGAGAAGAGCGGCCAATGTGACGATCTGGCTTTAATTCGATTCGATAACAAATGACGAAAACGGACGGATTTCTCAGGTTTTTACGACATATGAACACTTTTCACATTCTCCCGTGCAACGCGGCTGCTAGTCTTCCTTTCATGCAAAATCTTAAGGTCCTAAGTCATGTCCAAGCCACCAAAGCCGGCTAAAAAGTGATTAATCGACAACTAAAACTTCAATTGTACTACTTCTTACTGGCTATTACTTCAATTTAGAAGCTTCTTCTGTGTTCTAATATGGTGCTTTTAGTGCCTCCGCATACCGCAGCACGCGACATAGCTTTGCTGACGATAAATGTAACCGTCTCAGAGAGAAAAGCGGCCAATGTTACGATCTGGCTTTAAGTCGTTTCGATAACAAATGACGAAAACGGACGGATTTCTCAGGTTTTTACTACATATGAACACTTTTCACATTCTCCCATGCAACGCGGCTGCTAGTCCTCCTTTCATGCAGAATCTTAAGGTCCTAGGTCATGTTCAAGCCACCAAAGACGGCTAATAAGTGAATAATCGATAACTAAAACTTGAATTGTACTACTTCTTACTGGCTATTACTTCAACTTAGAAGCTTCTTCTGTGTTCTACAATTGTGCTTTTAGTGTTTCCGCATACCGCAGCACGCTACATAGCTTTGCAGACGATAAATGTAGCCGTCTCAGAGAGAAAAGCGGCCAATGTGACGATCTGGCTTTAAGTCGATTCGATAACAAGTAATGAAAATGGACAGATTTCTAAGGTTTTTACTACATATGAACACTTTTCACATTCTCCCATGCAACGCGGCTGCTAGTCCTCCTTTCATGCAAAATCTTATGGTCCTAGGTCTTGTCATTGCCACCAAAGCCGGCTAAAAAGTGACAATCGACATCTAAAACTTGAATTGTACTACTTCATACTGGCTATTGCTTCAACTTAGAAGCTTCTTCAGTGTTCTACTATGGTGCTTTTAGTGTCTCCGCATACCGCAACACGCGACATAGCTTTGCAGACGATAAATGTAACCGTCTCAGAGAGAAAAGCGGCCAATGTGACGATCTGGCTTTAAGACGATTCGATAACAAATGACGAAAACGGACGGATTTCTCAGGTTTTTACTCCATATGAACACTTTTCACATTCTCCCGTGCTACGCGGCTCCTAGTCCTCCTTTCATGCAAAATCTTAAGGTCGTAGGTCTTATCTAAGCCACCAAAGCCGGCTAAAAAGTGTATAATCGATAAATAAAACTTGAATTGTACTACTTCTTACTGGCTATTACTTCAACTTAGAAGTTTCTTCTGTGTTCTAATATGGTGCATTTAGTGTCTCCGCATACCGCAGCACGCGACATTGCTTTGCAGACGATAAATGTAACCGTCTCAGAGAGAAAAGCGGCTAATGTGACGATCTGGCTTTAAGTCGATTCGATAACAAATGACGATAACGGACGGATTTCTCAGGTTTTTACTCCATATGAACACTTTTCACATTCTCCCGTGCAACGCGGCTGCTAGTCCTCCTTTCATGCAAAATCTTAAGGTCCTAGGTCTTATCCAAGCCACCAAAGCCGGCTAAAAAGTGAATAATCGATAATTAAAACTTGAATTGTACTACTTCTTACTGGCTATTTCTTCAACTTAGAAGCTTCTTCTGTGTTCTACTATGGTGCTTTTAGTGTTCCCGCATACCGCAGCACGCGACCTAGCTTTGCAGACGATAAATGTAACCGTTTCAGAGAGAAGAGCGGCCAATGTGACGATCTGGCTTTAAATCGTTTCGATAACAAATGACGAAAACGGACAGATTTCTCAGGTTTTTACTACATATGAACACTTTTCACATTCTCCCATGCAACGCGGCTGCTAGTCCTCCTTTCATGCAGAATCTTAAGGTCCTACGTCATGTCCAAGCCACCAAAGCTGGCTAAAAGGTGAATAATCAATAACTAAAAGTTTAATTGTACTACTTCTTACTGGCTATTACTTCAACTTAGAAGTTTCTTCTGTGTTCTACTATGGTGCTTTTTGTGTCTCCGCATACGGCAGCACGCGACATAGCTTTGCAGACGATAAATGTAACCGTCTCAGAGAGAAAAGCGGCCAATGTGACGATCTGGCTTTAAGTGCATTCGATAACAAAGACGAAACCGGACGGATTTCTCAGGTTTCTACTACATATGAATACTTTTCACATTCTCCCGTGCAAGGCGCTAGATAGTCCTCCTTTCATGCAAAATCTTAAGGTCCTAGGTCTTGTCATTGCCAACAAAGCCGGCTAAAAAGTGACAATCGACAACTAAAACTTGAATTGTACTACTTCATACTGGCTATTACTTCAACTTAGAAGCTTCTTCAGTGTTCTACTATGGTGCTTTTAGTGTCTCCGCATACCGCAACACGCGACGATAAATGTAACCGTCTCAGAGAGAAAAGCGGCCAATGTGACGATCTGGCTTTAAGACGATTCGATAACAAATGACTAAAACGGACGGATTTCTCAGGTTTTTACTCCATATGAACACTTGTCACATTCTCCCGTGCTACGCGGCTCCTAGTCCTCCTTTCATGCAAAATCTTAAGGTCCTAGGTCTTATCCAAGCCACCAAAGCCGGCTAAAAAGTGAATAATCGATAATTAAAACTTGAATTGTACTACTTCTTACTGGCTATTACTTCAACTTAGAAGCTTCTTCTGTGTTCTACTATGGTGCTTTTAGTGTTCCCGCATACCGCAGCACGCGACCTAGCTTTGCAGACGATAAATGTAACCGTTTCAGAGAGAAGAGCGGCCAATGTGACGATCTGGCTTTAAATCGTTTCGATAACAAATGACGAAAACGGACGGATTTCTCAGGTTTTTACTACATATGAACACTTTTCACATTCTCCCATGCAACGCGGCTGCTAGTACTCCTTTCATGCAGAATCTTAAGGTCCTAGGTCATGTTCAAGCCACCAAAGACGGCTAAAAAGTGAATAATCGATAACTAAAACTTGAATAGTACTACTATTTACTGGCTATTACTTCAACTTAGAAGCTTCTTCTGTGTTCTACTATGGTGCTTTTAGTGTCTCCGCATACCGCAGCACGCGACATAGCGTTGCAGACGATAAATGTAACGGTATCAGAGAGAAAAGCGGCCAATGTGACGATCTGCCTTTAAGTCGATTCGATAAAAATGACGAAAACGGACGGATTTCTCAGGTTTTTACTACATATGAACACTTTTCACATTCTCCCATGCAACGCGGCTGCTACTCCTCCTTTCATGCAAAATCTTAAGGTCCTAGGTCATGTCCAAGCCACCAAAGCCGGCTAAAAGGTGAATAATCGATAATTAAAACTTGAATTGTACTACTTCTTACTGGCTATTGCTTCAACTTAGAAGCTTCTTCTGTATTCTACTATGGTGCTTTTAGTGTTTCCGCATACCGCAGCATGCGACATAGCTTTGCAGACGATAAATGTAACCGTCTCAGAGAGAAAAGCGGCCAATGTGACGATCTGGCGTTAAGTCGATTCGATTACAAATGACGAAAAGGGACGGATTTCACAGGTTTTTACTACATGTGAACACTTTTCTTATTCTCCCGTGCAACGCGGCTGCTAGTCCTCCTTTCATGCAAAATCTTATGGTCCTAGGTCTTGTCATTGCCACCAAAGCCGGCTAAAAAGTGAATAATCGATAATTAAAACTTGAATTGTACTACTTCTTACTGGCTATTACTTCAACTTAGAAGCTTCTTCTGTGTTCTACTAATGTGCTTTTAGTGATCCCGCATACCGCAGCACGCGACATAGCTTTGCAGACGATAAATGTAACCGTTTCAGAGAGAAGAGCGGCCAATGTGACGATCTGGCTTTAAATCGATTCGATAACAAATGACGAAAACGGACGGATTTCTCAGGTTTTTACTACATATGAACACTTTTCACATTCTCCCGTGCAACGCGGCTGCTAGTCTTCCTTTCATGCAAAATGTTAAGGTCCTAGGTCATATCCAAGCCACCAAAGCCGGCTAAAATGTGAATAATCGATAATTAAAACTTGAATTGTACTACTTCTTACTGACTATTACTTCAACTTAGAAGCTTCTTCTGTGTTCTACTATGGTGCTTTTAGTGTTCCCGCATACCGAAGCACGCGACATAGCTTTGCAGACGATAAATGTAACCTTTTCAGAGAGAAGAGCGGCCAATGTGTCGATCTGGCTTTAAATCGATTCGATAACAAATGACGAAAAAAGACGGATATCTCAGGTTTTTACTACATATGAACACTTTTCACATTCTCCCGTGCAACGCGGCTGCTAGTCCTCCTTTCATGCAAAATCTTAAGGTCCAAGCTCATGTCCAAGCCACCAAAGCCGGCTAAAAAGTGATTAATCGACAACTAAAACTTAAATAGTACTACTTCTTTCTGGCTATTACGTCAATTTAGAAGCTTCTTCTGTGTTCTAATATGGTGCTTTTAGTGTCTCCGCATACCGCAGCACGCGACATAGCTTTGCAGACGATAAATGTAACCGTCTCAGAGAGAAAAGCGGCCAATGTGACGATCTGGCTTTAAGTTGATTCGATAACAAATGACGAAAACGGACGGAGTTCTCAGGTTTTTACTACATATGAACACTTTTCACATTCTCCCATGCAACGCGGCTGCTAGTCCTCCTTTCATGCAAAATCTTATGGTCCGAGGTCATGTCCAAGCCACCAAAGACGGCTAAAAAGTGATTAATCGATAACTAAAACTTGAATTGTACTACTTCTTACTGGCAATTACTTCAACTTAGAAGCTTCCTCTGTGTTCTACTATGGTGCTTTTAGTGTCTCCGCATACCGCAGCACGCGACATAGCTTTGCAGACGATAAATGTAACCGTCTCAGAAAGAAAAGCGGCCAATGTGACGATCTGGCTTTAAGTCGATTCGATAACAAATGACGAAAATGGTCAGATTTCTCAGGTTTTTACTACATATGAACACATTCACATTCTCCCATGTAACGCGGCTGCTAGTCCTCCTTTCATGCAAAATCTTAAGGTCCTAGGTCATGTCCAAGCCACCAAAGCCGGCTAAAAGGTGAATAATCGATAACTTAAACTTGAATTGTACTACTTCTTACTGGCTATTGCTTCAACTTAGAAGCTTCTTCTGTGTTCTACTATGGTGCTTTTAGTGTTTCCGCATACCGCAGCACGCGACATAGCTTTGCAGACGATAAATGTAACCGTCTCAGAGAGAAAAGCAGCCAATGTGACGATCTGGCTTTATGTCGATTCGACAACAAATGACGAAAACGGACGGATTTCTCAGGTTTTTACTACATATGAACACTTTTCACATTCTCCCGTGCAACGCGGCTGCTAGTACTCCTTTCATGCAAAATCTTATGCTTCTAGGTCATATCATAGCCACCAAAGCCGGCTAAAAACTGACAATCGACAAATAAAACTTGAATTGTACTACATCTTACTGGCTATTACTTCAACTTAGAAGCTTCTTCTGTGTTCTGCTATGGTGCTTTTAGTGTCTCCGCATACGGCAGCACGCGACGAAACTCTTCAGACGATAAATGTAACCGTCTCAGAGAGAAAAGCGGCCAATGTGACGATCTGGCTTTAAGTGCATTCGATAACAAAGACGAAACCGGACGGATTTCTCAGGTTTTTACTACATATGAACACTTTTCACATTCTCCCGTGCAACGCGACTGATAGTCCTCCTTTCATGCAAAATCTTAAGGTCCTAGGTCATGTTCAAGCCATCAAAGACAGCTAAAAAGAGAATAATCGATAACTAAAACTTGCATTGTACTACTTCTTACTGGCTATTACTTCAACTTAGAAGCTTCTTCTGTGTTCTATTATGGTGCTTTTAGTGTCTCCGCATACCGCAGCACGCGACATAGCTTTGCAGACGATAAATGTAACCGTTTCAGAGAGAAGAGCGGCCAATGTCACGATCTGGCTTTAAATCGATTCGATAACAAATGACGAAAACGGACGGATTTCTCAGGTTTTTACTACATATGAACATTTTTCACATTCTCCCGTGCAACGCGGCTGCTAGTCTTCCTTTCATGCAAAATGTTAAGGTCCTAGGTCATATCCAAGCCACCAAAGCCAGTTAAAATGTGAATAATCGATAATTAAAACTTGAATTGTACTACTTCTTACTGACTATTACTTGAACTTAGAAGCTTCTTCTGTGTTCTACTATGGTGCTTTTAGTGTTCCCGCATACCGAAGCACGCGACATAGCTTTGCAGACGATAAATGTAACCTTTTCAGAGAGAAGAGCGGCCAATGTGTCGATCTGGCTTTAAATCGATTCGATAACAAATGACGAAAACGGACGGATTTCTCAGGTTTTTACTACATGTGAACACTTTTCACATTCTCCCGTGCAACGCGGGTGCTAGTGCTCCTTTCATGCAAAATCTTATGGTCCTAGGTCATGTCATTGCCACCAAAGCCGGCTAAAAAGTGAATAATCGATAATTAAAACTTGAATTGTACTACTTCTTACTGGCAATTACTTCAACTTAGAAGCTTCCTCTGTGTTCTACTATGGTGCTTTTAGTGTTCCCGCATACCGAAGCACGCGACATAGCTTTGCAGACGATAAATGTAACCTTTTCAGAGAGAAGAGCGGTCAATGTGTCGATCTGGCTTTAAATCGATTCGATAACAAATGACGAAAAAAGACGGATTTCTCAGGTTTTTACTACATATGAACACTTTTCACATTCTCCCGTGCAACGCGGCTGCTAGTCCTCCATTCATGCAAAATCTTATGGTCCGAGGTCATGTCCAAGCCACCAAAGCCGGCTAAAAAGTGATTAATCGACAACTAAAACTTAAATAGTACTACTTCTTTCTGGCTATTACTTCAATTTAGAAGCTTCTTCTGTGTTCTACTATGGTGCTTTTAGTGTCTCCGCATACTGCAGCACGCGACATAGCTTTGCAGACGATAAATGTAACCGTCTCAGAGAGAAAAGCGGCCAATGTGACGATCTGGCTTTAAGTTGATTCGATAACAAATGACGAAAACGGACGGAGTTCTCAGGTTTTTACTACATATGAACACTTTTCACATTCTCCCATGCAACGCGGCTGCTAGTCCTCCTTTCATGCAAAATCTTATGGTCCGAGGTCATGTCCAAGCCACCAAAGATGGCTAAAAAGTGAATAATCGATAACTAAAACTTGAATTGTACTACTTCTTACTGGCTATTACTTCAACTTAGAAACTCCTTCTGTGTTCTACTATGGTGCTTTTAGTGTCTCCGCATACGGCAGCACGCGACATAGCTTTGCAGACGATAAATGTAACCGTCTCAGGGAGAAAAGCGGCCAATGTGACGATCTGGCTTTAAGTCGATTCGATAACAAATGACGAAAATGGTCAGATTTCTCAGGTTTTTACTACATATGAACACTTTCACATTCTCCCATGTAACGCGGCTGCTAGTCCTCCTTTCATGCAAAATCTTAAGGTCCTAGGTCATGTCCAAGCCACCAAAGCCGGCTAAAAGGTGAATAATCGATAACTTAAACTTGAATTGTACTACTTCTTACTGGCTATTGCTTCAACTTAGAAGCTTCTTCTGTGTTCTACTATGGTGCTTTTAGTGTTTCCGCATACCGCAGCACGCGACATAGCTTTGCAGACGATAAATGTAACCGTCTCAGAGAGAAAAGCAGCCAATGTGACGATCTGGCTTTATGTCGATTCGAAAACAAATGACGAAAACGGACGGATTTCTCAGGTTTTTACTACATATGAACACTTTTCACATTCTCCCGTGCAACGCGGCTGCTAGTACTCCTTTCATGCAAAATCTTATGCTTCTAGGTCATATCATAGCCACCAAAGCCGGCTAAAAAGTGACAATCGACAAATAAAACTTGAATTGTACTACATCTTACTGGCTATTACTTCAACTTAGAAGCTTCTTCTGTGTTCTGCTATGGTGCTTTTAGTGTCTCCGCATACGGCAGCACGCGACGTAACTCTTCAGACGATAAATGTAACCGTCTCAGAGAGAAAAGCGGCCAATGTGACGATCTGGCTTTAAGTTGATTCGATAACAAATGACGAAAACGGACGGAGTTCTCAGGTTTTTACTACATATGAACACTTTTCACATTCTCCCATGCAACGCGGCTGCTAGTCCTCCTTTCATGCAAAATCTTATGGTCCGAGGTCATGTCCAAGCCACCAAAGACGGCTAAAAAGTGAATAATCGATAACTAAAACTTGAATTGTACTACTTCTTACTGGCAATTACTTCAACTTAGAAGCTTCCTCTGTGTTCTACTATGGTGCTTTTAGTGTCTCAGCATACCGCAGCACGCGACATAGCTTTGCAGACGATAAATGTAACCGTCTCAGAAAGAAAAGCGGCCAATGTGACGATCTGGCTTTAAGTCGATTCGATAACAAATGACGAAAACGGACTGATTTCTCAGGTTTTTACTACATATGTACAATTTCACATTCTCCAGTGCAACGCGGCTGCTAGTCCTCCTTCCATGCAAAATCTTAAGGTCCTAGGTCATGTCCAAGCTGCCAAAGACGGCTAAAAAGTGAATAATCGATAACTAAAACTTGAATTGTACTACTTCTTACTGGCAATTACTTCAACTTAGAAGCTTCCTCTGTGTTCTACTATGGTGCTTTTAGTGTCTCAGCATACCGCAGCACGCGACATAGCTTTGCAGACGATAAATGTAACCGTCTCAGAAAGAAAAGCGGCCAATGTGACGATCTGGCTTTAAGTCGATTCGATAACAAATGACGAAAACGGACTGATTTCTCAGGTTTTTACTACATATGAACAATTTAACATTCTCCAGTGCAACGCGGCTGCTAGTCCTCCTTCCATGCAAAATCTTAAGGTCCTAGGTCATGTCAAAGCAACCAAAGCCGGCTAAAAAGTGAATAATCGACTACTAAAACTTGAATTGTACTATTTCTTACTGACTATTACTTCAACTTAGAAACTCCTTCTGTGTTCTACTATGGTGCTTTTAGTGTTTCCGCATACCGCAGCACGCGACATAGCTTTGCAGACGATAAATGTAACCGTCTCAGAGAGAAAAGCAGCCAATGTGACGATCTGGCTTTATGTCGATTCGAAAACAAATGACGAAAACGGACGGATTTCTCAGGTTTTTACTACATATGAACACTTTTCACATTCTCCCGTGCAACGCGGCTGCTAGTACTCCTTTCATGCAAAATCTTATGCTTCTAGGTCATATCATAGCCACCAAAGCCGGCTAAAAAGTGACAATCGACAAATAAAACTTGAATTGTACTACATCTTACTGGCTATTACTTCAACTTAGAAGCTTCCTCTGTGTTCTACTATGGTGCTTTTAGTGTCTCAGCATACCGCAGCACGCGACATAGCTTTGCAGACGATAAATGTAACCGTCTCAGAAAGAAAAGCGGCCAATGTGACGATCTGGCTTTAAGTCGATTCGATAACAAATGACGAAAACGGACTGATTTCTCAGGTTTTTACTACATATGTACAATTTCACATTCTCCAGTGCAACGCGGCTGCTAGTCCTCCTTTCATGCAAAATCTTATGGTCCGAGGTCATGTCCAAGCCACCAAAGATGGCTAAAAAGTGAATAATCGATAACTAAAACTTGAATTGTACTACTTCTTACTGGCTATTACTTCAACTTAGAAACTCCTTCTGTGTTCTACTATGGTGCTTTTAGTGTCTCCGCATACGGCAGCACGCGACATAGCTTTGCAGACGATAAATGTAACCGTCTCAGGGAGAAAAGCGGCCAATGTGACGATCTGGCTTTAAGTCGATTCGATAACAAATGACGAAAATGGTCAGATTTCTCAGGTTTTTACTACATATGAACACTTTCACATTCTCCCATGTAACGCGGCTGCTAGTCCTCCTTTCATGCAAAATCTTAAGGTCCTAGGTCATGTCCAAGCCACCAAAGCCGGCTAAAAGGTGAATAATCGATAACTTAAACTTGAATTGTACTACTTCTTACTGGCTATTGCTTCAACTTAGAAGCTTCTTCTGTGTTCTACTATGGTGCTTTTAGTGTTTCCGCATACCGCTGCACGCGACATAGCTTTGCAGACGATAAATGTAACCGTCTCAGAGAGAAAAGCAGCCAATGTGACGATCTGGCTTTATGTCGATTCGAAAACAAATGACGAAAACGGACGGATTTCTCAGGTTTTTACTACATATGAACACTTTTCACATTCTCCCGTGCAACGCGGCTGCTAGTACTCCTTTCATGCAAAATCTTATGCTTCTAGGTCATATCATAGCCACCAAAGCCGGCTAAAAAGTGACAATCGACAAATAAAACTTGAATTGTACTACATCTTACTGGCTATTACTTCAACTTAGAAGCTTCTTCTGTGTTCTGCTATGGTGCTTTTAGTGTCTCCGCATACGGCAGCACGCGACGTAACTCTTCAGACGATAAATGTAACCGTCTCAGAGAGAAAAGCGGCCAATGTGACGATCTGGCTTTAAGTTGATTCGATAACAAATGACGAAAACGGACGGAGTTCTCAGGTTTTTACTACATATGAACACTTTTCACATTCTCCCATGCAACGCGGCTGCTAGTCCTCCTTTCATGCAAAATCTTATGGTCCGAGGTCATGTCCAAGCCACCAAAGACGGCTAAAAAGTGAATAATCGATAACTAAAACTTGAATTGTACTACTTCTTACTGGCAATTACTTCAACTTAGAAGCTTCCTCTGTGTTCTACTATGGTGCTTTTAGTGTCTCAGCATACCGCAGCACGCGACATAGCTTTGCAGACGATAAATGTAACCGTCTCAGAAAGAAAAGCGGCCAATGTAACGATCTGGCTTTAAGTCGATTCGATAACAAATGACGAAAACGGACTGATTTCTCAGGTTTTTACTACATATGTACAATTTCACATTCTCCAGTGCAACGCGGCTGCTAGTCCTCCTTCCATGCAAAATCTTAAGGTCCTAGGTCATGTCCAAGCTGCCAAAGACGGCTAAAAAGTGAATAATCGATAACTAAAACTTGAATTGTACTACTTCTTACTGGCAATTACTTCAACTTAGAAGCTTCCTCTGTGTTCTACTATGGTGCTTTTAGTGTCTCAGCATACCGCAGCACGCGACATAGCTTTGCAGACGATAAATGTAACCGTCTCAGAAAGAAAAGCGGCCAATGTGACGATCTGGCTTTAAGTCGATTCGATAACAAATGACGAAAACGGACTGATTTCTCAGGTTTTTACTACATATGAACAATTTAACATTCTCCAGTGCAACGCGGCTGCTAGTCCTCCTTCCATGCAAAATCTTAAGGTCCTAGGTCATGTCAAAGCAACCAAAGCCGGCTAAAAAGTGAATAATCGACTACTAAAACTTGAATTGTACTATTTCTTACTGACTATTACTTCAACTTAGAAACTCCTTCTGTGTTCTACTATGGTGCTTTTTGTGTCTCCGCATACGGCAGCACGCGACATAGCTTTGCAGACGATAAATGTAACCGTCTCAGGGAGAAAAGCGGCCAATGTGACGATCTGGCTTTAAGTCGATTCGATAACAAATGACGAAAATGGTCAGATTTCTCAGGTTTTTACTACATATGAACACTTTCACATTCTCTCATGTAACGCGGCTGCTAGTCCTCCTTTCATGCAAAATCTTAAGGTCCTAGGTCATGTCCAAGCCACCAAAGCCGGCTAAAAGGTGAATAATCGATAACTTAAACTTGAATTGTACTACTTCTTACTGGCTATTGCTTCAACTTAGAAGCTTCTTCTGTGTTCTACTATGGTGCTTTTAGTGTTTCCGCATACCGCAGCACGCGACATAGCTTTGCAGACGATAAATGTAACCGTCTCAGAGAGAAAAGCAGCCAATGTGACGATCTGGCTTTATGTCGATTCGACAACAAATGACGAAAACGGACGGATTTCTCAGGTTTTTACTACATATGAACACTTTTCATATTCTCCCGTGCAACGCGGCTGCTAGTACTCCTTTCATGCGAAATCTTATGCTTCTAGGTCATATCATAGCCACCAAAGCCGGCTAAAAACTGACAATCGACAAATAAAACTTGAATTGTACTACATCTTACTGGCTATTACTTCAACTTAGAAGCTTCTTCTGTGTTCTGCTATGGTGCTTTTAGTGTCTCCGCATACGGCAGCACGCGACGTAACTCTTCAGACGATAAATGTAACCGTCTCAGAGAGAAAAGCGGCCAATGTGACGATCTGGCTTTAAGTGCATTCGATAACAAAGACGAAACCGGACGGATTTCTCAGGTTTTTACTACATATGAACACTTTTCACATTCTCCCGTGCAACGCGACTGATAGTCCTCCTTTCATGCAAAATCTGAAGGTCCTAGGTCATGTTCAAGCCATCAAAGACAGCTAAAAAGTGAATAATCGATAACTAAAACTTGCATTGTACTACTTCTTACTGGCTATTACTTCAACTTAGAAGCTTCTTCTGTGTTCTATTATGGTGCTTTTAGTGTCTCCGCATACCGCAGCACGCGACATAGCTTTGCAGACGATAAATGTAACCGTTTCAGAGAGAAGAGCGGCCAATGTGACGATCTGCCTCTAAATCGATTCGATAACAAATGACGAAAACGGACGGATTTCTCAGGTTTTTACTACATATGAACACTTTTCACATTCTCCCGTGCAACGCGGCTGCTAGTCTTCCTTTCATGCAAAATGTTAAGGTCCTAGGTCATATCCAAGCCACCAAAGCCGGCTAAAATGTGAATAATCGATAATTAAAACTTGAATTGTACTACTTCTTACTGACTATTACTTCAACTTAGAAGCTTCTTCTGTGTTCTACTATGGTGCTTTTAGTGTTCCCGCATACCGAAGCACGCGACATAGCTTTGCAGACGATAAATGTAACCTTTTCAGAGAGAAGAGCGGCCAATGTGCCGATCTGGCTTTAAATCGATTCGATAACAAATGACGAAAACGGACGGATTTCTCAGGTTTTTACTACATGTGAACACTTTTCACATTCTCCCGTGCAACGCGGCTGCTAGTGCTCCTTTCATGCAAAATCTTATGGTCCTAGGTCATGTCATTGCCACCAAAGCCGGCTAAAAAGTGAATAATTGATAATTAAAACTTGAATTGTACTACTTCTTACTGGCTATTACTTCAATTTAGAAGCTTCTTCTGTGTTCTAATATGGTGCTTTTAGTGTCTCCGCATACGGCAGCACGCGACATAGCTTTGCAGACGATAAATGTAACCGTCTCAGAGAGAAAAGCGGCCAATGTGACGATCTGGCTTTAAGTTGATTCGATAACAAATGACGAAAACGGACGGAGTTCTCAGGTTTTTACTACATATGAACACTTTTCACATTCTCCCATGCAACGCGGCTGCTAGTCCTCCTTTCATGCAAAATCTTAAGGTCCTAGGTCATGTCCAAGCCACCAAAGCCGGCTAAAAGGTGAATAATCGATAACTTAAACTTGAATTGTACTACTTCTTACTGGCTATTGCTTCAACTTAGAAGCTTCTTCTGTGTTCTACTATGGTGCTTTTAGTGTTTCCGCATACCGCAGCACGCGACATAGCTTTGCAGACGATAAATGTAACCGTCTCAGAGAGAAAAGCAGCCAATGTGACGATCTGGCTTGATGTCGATTCGACAACAAATGACGAAAACGGACGGATTTCTCAGGTTTTTACTACATATGAACACTTTTCACATTCTCCCGTGCAACGCGGCTGCTAGTACTCCTTTCATGCAAAATCTTATGCTTCTAGGTCATATCATAGCCACCAAAGCCGGCTAAAAAGTGACAATCGACAAATAAAACTTGAATTGTACTACATCTTACTGGCTATTACTTCAACTTAGAAGCTTCTTCTGTGTTCTGCTATGGTGCTTTTACTGTCTCCGCATACGGCAGCACGCGACGTAACTCTTCAGACGATAAATGTAACCGTCTCAGAGAGAAAAGCGGCCAATGTGACGATCTGGCTTTAAGTGCATTCGATAACAAAGACGAAACCGGACGGATTTCTCAGGTTTTTACTACATATGAACACTTTTCACATTCTCCCGTGCAACGCGACTGATAGTCCTCCTTTCATGCAAAATCTTAAGGTCCTAGGTCATTTTCAAGCCATCAAAGACAGCTAAAAAGTGAATAATCGATAACTAAAACTTGCATTGTACTACTTCTTACTGGCTATTACTTCAACTTAGAAGCTTCTTCTGTGTTCTATTATGGTGCTTTTAGTGTCTCCACATACCGCAGCACGCGACATAGCTTTGCAGACGATAAATGTAACCGTTTCAGAGAGAAGAGCGGCCAATGTGACGATCTGGCTTTAAATCGATTCGATAACAAATGACGAAAACGGACGGATTTCTCAGGTTTTTAATACATATGAACACTTTTCACATTCTCCCGTGCAACGCGGCTGCTAGTCTTCCTTTCATGCAAAATGTTAAGGTCCTAGGTCATATCCAAGCCACCAAAGCCGGCTAAAATGTGAATAATCGATAATTAAAACTTGAATTGTACTACTTCTTACTGACTATTACTTCAACTTAGAAGCTTCTTCTGTGTTCTACTATGGTGCTTTTAGTGTTCCCGCATACCGAAGCACGCGACATAGCTTTGCAGACGATAAATGTAACCGTTTCAGAGAGAAGAGCGGCCAATGTGTCGATCTGGCTTTAAATCGATTCGATAACAAATGACGAAAAAAGACGGATTTCTCAGGTTTTTACTACATATGAACACTTTTCACATTCTCCCGTGCAACGCGGCTGCTAGTCTTCCTTTCATGCAAAATCTTAAGGTCCTAGGTCATGTCCAAGCCACCAAAGCCGGCTAAAAAGTGATTAATCGACAACTAAAACTTAAATAGTACTACTTCTTTGTGGCTATTACTTCAATTTAGAAGCTTCTTCTGTGTTCTAATATGGTGCTTTTAGTGTCTCCGCATACCGCAGCACGCGACGTAGCTTTGCAGACGATAAATGTAACCGTCTCAGAGAGAAAAGCGGCCAATGTGACGATCTGGCTTTAAGTCGATTCAATAACAAATGACGAAAACGGACAGAGTTCTCAGGTTTTTACTACATATGAACACTTTTCACATTCTCCCATGCAACGCGGCTGCTAGTCCTCCTTTCATGCAAAATCTTATGGTCCGAGGTCATGTCCAAGCCACCAAAGACGGCTAAAAAGTGAATAATCGATAACTAAAACTTGAATTCTACTACTTCTTACTGGCTATTACTTCAACTTAGAAGCTTCTTCTGTGTTCTACTATGGTGCTTTTAGTGTCTCCGCATACTGCAGCACGCGACATAGCTTTGCAGACGATAAATGTAACCGTCTCAGGGAGAAAAGCGGCCAATGTGACGATCTGGCTTTAAGTCGATTCGATAACAAATGACGAAAACGGACTGATTTCTCAGGTTTTTACTACATATGAACAATTTCACATTCACCAGTGCAACGCGGCTGCTAGTCCTCCTTCCATGCAAAATCTTAAGGTCCTAGGTCATGTCAAAGCAACCAAACCCGGCTAAAAAGTGAATAATCGACAACTAAAACTTGAATTGTACTACTTCTTACTGGCTATTACTTCAACTTAGAAACTCCTTCTGTGTTCTACTATGGTGCTTTTAGTGTTTCCGCATACCGCAGCACGCGACATAGCTTTGCAGACGATAAATGTAACCGTCTCAGAGAGAAAAGCGGCCAATGTGACGATCTGACTTTATGTCGATTCGATAACAAGTGACGAAAACGGACGGATTTCTCAGGTTTTTACTACATCTGAACACTTTTCACATTCTCCCGTGCAACGCGGCTGCTGGTACTCCTTTCATGCAAAATCTTATGCTCCTAGGTCATATCATAGCCACCAAAGCCGGCTAAAAAGTGACAATCGACAAATAAAACTTGAATTGTACTACATCTTACTGGCTATTACTTCAACTTAGAAGCTTCTTCTGTGTTCTGCTATGGTGCTTTTAGTGTCTCCGCATACGGCAGCACGCGACGTAACTTTGCAGACGATAAATGTAACCGTCTCAGAGAGAAAAGCGGCCAATGTGACGATCTGGCTTCAAGTGCATTCGATAACAAAGACGAAACCGGACGGATTTCTCAGGTTTTTACTACATATGAACACTTTTCACATTCTCCCGTGCAACGCGACTGATAGTCCTCCTTTCATGCAAAATCTTAAGGTCCTAGGTCATGTTCAAGCCATCAAAGACAGCTAAAAAGTGAATAATCGATAACTAAAACTTGCATTGTACTACTTCTTACTGGCTATTACTTCAACTTAGAAGCTTCTTCTGTGTTCTATTATGGTGCTTTTAGTGTCTCCGCATACCGCAGCACGCGACATAGCTTTGCAGACGATAAATGTAACCGTCTCAGAGAGAAAAGCGGCCAATATGACGATCAGGCTTTAAGTCGATTCGATAACAAATGACGAAAATGGACAGATTTCTCAGGTTTTTACTACATATGAACACTTTTCACATTCTCCCGTGCAACGCGGCTGCTAGTCATCCTTTCATGCAAAATCATAAGGTCCTAGGTTATGTTCAAGCCACCAAAGACGGCTAAAATGTGAATAATCGATAACAAAAACTTGAATTGTACTACTTCTTACTGGCTATTACTTCAACTTAGAAGCTTCTTCTGTGTTCTACTATTATGGTTTTAGTGTCTCCGCATACCGCAGCACGCGACATAGCTTTGCAGACGATAAATGTAACCGTCTCAGAGAGTAAAGCGGCCAATGTGACGATCTGGCTTTAAGTCGATTCGATAACAAATGACGAAAATGGACAGATTTCTCAGGTTTTTACTACATATGAACACTTTTCACATTCTCCCATGCAATGCGGCTGCTAGTCCTCCTTTCATGCAAAATCGTAAGGTCCTAGGTCATGTCCAAGCCACCAAAGCCGGCTAAAAGGTGAATAATCGATAACTAAAACTTGAATTGTACTACTTCCTACTGGCTATTGCTTCAACTTAGAAGCTTCTTCTGCATTCTACTATGGTGCTTTTAGTGTTTCCGCATACCGCAGCATGCGACATAGCTTTGCAGACGATAAATGTAACCGTCTCAGAGAGAAAAGCGGCCAATGTGACGATCTGGCTTTAAGTCGATTCGATAACAAATGACGAAAACGGACGGATTTCTCAGGTTTTTACTACATATGAACACTTTTCACATTCTCCCGTGCAACGCGGCTGCTAGTCCTCCTTTCATGCAAAATCTTAAGGGCCAAGGTCATGTCCAAGACACCAAAGCCGGCTAAAACGTGAATAATCAATAACTAAAACTTGAATTGTACTACTTCTTACTGGCTATTGCTTCAACGTAGAAGCTTCTTCTGTGTTCTACTATGGTGCATTTAGTGTTTCCGCATACCGCAGCACGCGACATAGCTTTGCAGACGATAAATGTAACCATCTCAGAGAGAAAAGCGGCCAATGTGACGATCTGGCTGTAAGTCGATTCGATAACAAATGACGAAAACGGACGGATTTCTCAGGTTTTTACTCCATATGAACACGTTTCACATTCTCCCGTGCAACGCGGCTGCTAGTCCTCCTGTCATGCAAAATCTTAAGGTCCAAGGTCATGTCCAACCCACCAAAGCCGGCTAAAATGTGAATAATCGACAACTAAAACTTGAATTGTACTACATCTTAGTGGCTATTACTTCAACTTAGAAGCTTCTTCTGTGTTCTACTATGGTGCTTTTAGTGTCTCCGCATACCGCAGCACACGACATAGCTTTGCAGACGATAAATGTAACCGTCTCAGAGAGAAAAGCGGCCAATGTGACGATCTGGCTTTAAGTCGATTCGATAACAAATGACGAAATTGGACAGATTTCTCAGGTTTTTACTACATATGAACACTTTTCACATTCTCCCATGCAACGCGGCTGCTAGGTCCCCTTTCATGCAAAATCTTAAGGTCCTAGGTCATATCCAAGATACCAAAGCCGGCTAAAAGGTGAATAATCGATAACTAAAACTTGAATTGTACTACATCTTACTGGCTATTGCTTCAACTTAGAAGCTTCTTCTGTGTTCTACTATGGTGCTTTTAGTGTTTCCGCATACCGCAGCATGCGACATAGCTTTGCAGACGATAAATGTAACCGTCTCAGAGAGAAAAGCGGCCAATGTGACGATCTGGCTTTAAGTCGATTCGATAACAAATGACGAAAAGGGACGGATTTCTCAGGTTTTTACTACATATGAACACTTTTCACATTCTCCCGTGCAACGCGGCTGCTAGTCCTCCTTTCATGCAAAATCTTATGGTCCTAGGTCATGTCACTGCCACCAAAGCCGGCTACAAAGTGACAATCGACAACTAAAACTTGAATTGTACTACTTCTTACTGGCTATTACTTCAACTTAGAAGCTTCTTCTGTGTTCTTATATGGTGCTTTTAGTGTCTCCGCATACGGCAGCACGCGAAATAGCTTTGCAGATGATAAATGTAACCGTCTCAGAGAGAAAAGCGGCCAATGTGACACCTGGCTTTAAGTCGATTCAATAACAAAGACGAAAACGGACGGATTTCTCAGGTTTCTACTACATATGAAAACTTTTCACATTCTCCCATGCAACGCGGCTGCTAGTCTTCCTTTCATGCAAAATCTTAAGGTCCTTGGTCATGTCCAAGCCACCAAAGCCGGCTAAAAAGTGATTAATCGACAACTAAAACTTAAATAGTACTACTTCTTACTGGTTTTACTTCAATTTAGAAGCTTCTTCTGTGTTCTAATATGGTGCTTTTAGTGTCTCCGCATACCGCAGCACGCGACATAACTTTGCAGACGATAAATGTAACCGTCTCAGAGAGAAAAGCGGCCAATGTGACGATCTGGCTTTAGGTCGATTCGATAACAAATGACGAAAACGGACGGATTTCTCAGGTTTTTACTACATATGAACACTTTTCACATTCTCCCGTGCAACGCGGCTGCTAGTCCTCCTTTCATGCAAAATCGTAAGGTCCTAGGTCATGTCCAAGCCACCAAAGCCGGCAAAAAAGTGAATATTCGACAACTAAAACTTGAATTGTACTACTTCTTACTGGCTATTACTTCAACTTAGAAGCTTCTTCTGTGTTCTACTATGGTGCTTTTAGTGTTTCCGCATACCGCAGCACGCGACATAGCTTTGCAGACGATAAATGTAACCGTCTCAGAGAGAAAAGCAGCCAATGTGACGATCTGGCTTTATGTCGATTCGACAACAAATGACGAAAACGGACGGATTTCTCAGGTTTTTACTACATATGAACACTTTTCACATTCTCCCGTGCAACGCGGCTGCTAGTACTTCTTTCATGCAAAATCTTATGCTTCTAGGTCATATCATAGCCAACAAAGCCGGCTAAAAAGTGACAATCGACAAATAAAACTTGAATTGTACTACATCTTACTGGCTATTACTTCAACTTAGAAGCTTCTTCTGTGTTCTGCTATGGTGCTTTTAGTGTCTCCGCATACGGCAGCACGCGACGTAACTTTGCAGACGATAAATGTAACCGTCTCAGAGAGAAAAGCGGCCAATGTGACGATCTGGCTTTAAGTGCATTCGATAACAAAGACGAAACCGGACGGATTTCTCAGGTTTTTACTACATATGAACACTTTTCACATTCTCCCGTGCAACGCGAATGATAGTCCTCCTTTCATGCAAAATCTTAAGGTCCTAGGTCATGTTCAAGCCATCAAAGACAGCTAAAAAGTGAATAATCGATAACTAAAACTTGCATTGTACTACTTCTTACTGGCTATTACTTCAACTTAGTAGCTTCTTCTGTGTTCTATTATGGTGCTTTTAGTGTCTCCGCATACCGCAGCACGCGACATAGCTTTGCAGACGATAAATGTAACCGTTTCAGAGAGAAGAGCGGCCAATGTGACGATCTGGCTTTAAATCGATTCGATAACAAATGACGAAAACGGACGGATTTCTCAGGTTTTTACTACATATGAACACTTTTCACATTCTCCCGTGCAACGCGGCTGCTAGTCTTCCTTTCATGCAAAATGTTAAGGTCCTAGGTCATATCCAAGCCACCAAAGCCGGCTAAAATGTGAATAATCGATAATTAAAACTTGAATTGTACTACTTCTTACTGACTATTACTTCAACTTAGAAGCTTCTTCTGTGTTCTACTATGGTGCTTTTAGTGTTCCCGCATATCGAAGCACGCGACATAGCTTTGCAGACGATAAATGTAACCGTTTCAGAGAGAAGAGTGGCAAATGTGTCGATCTGGCTTTAAATCGATTCGATAACAAATGACCAAAAAAGACGGATTTCTCAGGTTTTTACTACATATGAACACTTTTCACATTCTCCCATGCAACGCGGCTGCTAGTCTTCCTTCCATGCAAAATCTTAAGGTCCTAGGTCATGTCCAAGCCACCAAAGCCGGCTAAAAAGTGATTAATCGACAACTAAAACTTAAATAGTACTACTTCTTTCTGGCTATTACTTCAATTTAGAAGCTTCTTCTGTGTTCTAATATGGTGCTTTTAGTGTCTCCGCATACCGCAGCACGCGACGTAGCTTTGCAGACGATAAGTGTAACCGTTTCAGAGAGAGAAGCGGCCAATGTGACGATCTGGCTTTAAGTCGATTCGATAACAAATGACGAAAACGGACGGAGTTCTCAGGTTTTTACTACATATGAACACTTTTCACATTCTCCCAATGCAACGCGGCTGCTAGTCCTCCTTTCATGCAAAATCTTATGGTCCGAGGTCATGTCCAAGCCTCCAAAGACGGCTAAAAAGTGAATAATCGATAACTAAAACTTGAATTGTACTACTTCTTACTGGCTATTACTTCAACTTAGAAGCTTCTTCTGTGTTCTACTATGGTGCTTTTAGTGTCTCCGCATACCGCAGCACGCGACATAGCTTTGCAGACGATAAATGTAACCGTCTCAGAAAGAAAAGCGGCCAATGTGACGATCTGGCTTTAAGTCGATTCGATAACAAATGACGAAAACGGACTGATTTCTGAGGTTTTTACTACATATGAACAATTTCACATTCACCAGTGCAACGCGGCTGCTTGTCCTCCTTCCATGCAAAATCTTAAGGTCCTAGGTCATGTCAAAGCAACCAAAGCCGGCTAAAAAGTGAATAATCGACAACTAAAACTTGAATTGTACTACTTCTTACTGGCTATTACTTCAACTTAGAAACTCCTTCTGTGTTCTACTATGGTGCTTTTAGTGTCTCCGCATACCGCAGCACACGACATAGCTTTGCAGACGATAAATGTAACCGTCTCAGAGAGAAAAGCGGCCAATGTGACGATCTGGCTTTAAGTCGATTCGATAACAAATGACGAAATTGGACAGATTTCTCAGGTTTTTACTACATATGAACACTTTTCACATTCTCCCATGCAACGCGGCTGCTAGGTCCCCTTTCATGCAAAATCGTAAGGTCCTAGGTCATATCCAAGATACCAAAGCCGGCTAAAAGGTGAATAATCGATAACTAAAACTTGAATTGTACTACACCTTACTGGCTATTACTTCAACTTAGAAGCTTCTTCTGTGTTCTACTATGGTGCTTTTAGTGTTTCCGCATACCGCAGCATGCGACATAGCTTTGCAGACGATAAATGTAACCGTCTCAGAGAGAAAAGCGGCCAATGTGACGATCTGGCTTTAAGTCGATTCGATAACAAATGACGAAAAGGGACGGATTTCTCAGGTTTTTACTACATATGAACACTTTTCACATTCTCCCGTGCAACGCAGCTGCTAGTCCTCCTTTCATGCAAAATCTTATGGTCCTAGGTCATGTCACTGCCACCAAAGCCGGCTACAAAGTGACAATCGAAAACTAAAACTTGAATTGTACTACTTCTTACTGGCTATTACTTCAACTTAGAAGCTTCTTCTATGTTCTAATATGGTGCTTTTAGTGTCTCCGCATACGGCAGCACGCGAAATAGCTTTGCAGATGATAAATGTAACCGTCTCAGAGAGAAAAGCGTCCAATGTGACACCTGGCTTTAAATCGATTCAATAACAAAGACGAAAACGGACGGATTTCTCAGGTTTCTACTACATATGAAAACTTTTCACATTCTCCCGTGCAACGCGGCTGCTAGTCTTCCTTTCATGCAAAATCTTAAGGTCCTTGGTCATGTCCAAGCCACCAAAGCCGGCTAAAAAGTGATTAATCGACAACTAAAACTTAAATAGTACTACTTCTTACTGGTTTTACTTCAATTTAGAAGCTTCTTCTGTGTTCTAATATGGTGCTTTTAGTGTCTCCGCTTACCGCAGCACGCGACATAGCTTTGCAGACGATAAATGTAACTGTCTCAGAGAGAAAAGCGGCCAATGTGACGATCTGGCTTTAGGTCGATTCGATAACAAATGACGAAAACGGACGGATTTCTCAGGTTTTTACTACATATGAACACTTTTCACATTCTCCCGTGCAACGCGGCTGCTAGTCCTCCTTTCATGCAAAATCGTAAGGTCCTAGGTCATGTCCAAGCCACCAAAGCCGGCAAAAAAGTGAATATTCGACAACTAAAACTTGAATTGTACTACTTCTTACTGGCTATTACTTCAACTTAGATGCTTCTTCTGTGTTCTACTATAGTGCTTTTAGTGTCTCCGCACACCGCATCACGCGACATAGCTTTGCAGACGATAAATGTAACCGTCTCAGAGAGAAAAGCGGCCAATGTGACGATCTGGCTTTAAGTCGATTCAATAACAAAGACGAAAATGGACAGATTTCTCAGGTTATTACTACATATGAACACTTTTCACATTCTCCCATGCAACGCAGCTGCTATGTCTCCTTTCATGCAAAATCTTAAGGTCCTAGGTCATATCCAAGCCACCAAAGCCGGCTAAAAGGTGAATAATCGATAACTAAAATTTAAATTGTACTACTTCTTACTGGCTATTGCTTCAACTTAGAAGCTTCTTCTGTGTTCTACTATGGTGCTTTTAGTGTTTCCGCATACCGCAGCATCCGACATAGCTTTGCAGACGATAAAAGTAACCGTCTCAATGTGAAAAGTGGCCAATGTGACGATCTGGCTTTAAGTCGATTCGATAACAAATGACGAAAAGGGACGGATTTCTGAGGTTTTTACTACATATGAACACTTTTCACATTCTCCCGTGCAACGCGGCTGCTAGTCCTCCTTTCATGCAAAATCTTATGGTCCTAGGTCATGTCACTGCCACCAAAGCCGGCTACAAAGTGACAATCGACAACTAAAACTTGAATTGTACTACTTCTTACTGGCTATTACTTCAACTTAGAAGCTTCTTCTGTGTTCTAATATGGTGCTTTTAGTGTCTCCGCATACGGCAGCACGCGAAATAGCTTTGCAGATGATAAATGTAACCGTCTCAGAGAGAAAAGCGGCCAATGTGACGATCTGGCTTTAAGTCGATTCGATAACAAAGACGAAAACGGACAGATTTCTTAGGTTTCTACTACATATGAAAACTTTTCACATTCTCCCGTGCAACGCGGCTGCTAGTCTTCTTTCATGCAAAATCTTAAGGTCCTAGGTCATGTCCAAGCCACCAGAGCCGGCTAAAAAGTGATTAACCGACAACTAAAACTTAAATAGTACTACTTCTTACCGGCTTTACTTCAATTTAGAAGCTTCTTCTGTGTTCTAATATGGTGCTTTTAGTGTCTCCGCATACCGCAGCACGCGACATAGCTTTGCAGACGATAAATGTAACCGTCTCAGAGAGAAAAGCGGCCAATATGACGATCTGGCTTTAGGTCGATTCGATAACAAATGACGAAAACGGACGGATTTCTCAGGTTTTTACTACATATGAACACTTTTCACATTCTCCCATGCAACGCGGCTGCTAGTCCTCCTTTTATGCAAAATCTTAAGGTTCTAGGTCATGTCCAAGCCACCAAAGCCGGCTAAAAAGTGAATAATCGACAACTAAAACTTGAATGGTACTACTTCTTACTGGCTATTACTTCAACTTAGAAGCTTCTTCTGTGTTCTACTATGGTGCTTTTAGTGTTTCCACATACTGCAGCACGCGACATAGCCTTGAAGACGATACATGTAACCGTCTCAGAGAGAAAAGCGGCCAATGTGACGATCTGGCTTTAAGTCGATTCGATAACAAATGACGAAAACGGACGGATTTCTCAGGTTTTTACTACATATGAACACTTTTCACATTCTCCCGTGCAACGCGGCTGCTAGTCCTACTTTCATGCAAAATCTTAAGGTTCCACCTCATGTCCAAGCCACCAAAGCCGGCTAAAAAGTGAATAATCAATAACTAAAACATGAATTGTACTACTTCTTACTGGCTATTACTTCAACTTAGAAGCTTCTTCTGTGTTCTACTACGGTGCTTTTAGTGTCTCCACATATCGCAGCACGTGACATAGCTTTGCAGACGATAAATGTAACTGTTTCAGAGAGAAAAGCGGCCAATGTGACGATCTGGCTTTAAGTC
This sequence comes from Schistocerca gregaria, assembly GCF_023897955.1. Taxonomy (NCBI): domain Eukaryota; kingdom Metazoa; phylum Arthropoda; class Insecta; order Orthoptera; family Acrididae; genus Schistocerca; species Schistocerca gregaria. The sequence goes on from NW_026061826.1 coordinate 702,209, forward strand.
GTTTCGATAACAAATGACGAAAACGGACGGATTTCTAATTTTTTTACCACATATGAACACATTTCACATTCTCCCGTGCAACGCGGCTGCAAGTACTCCTTTCATGCAAAATCTTAAGGTCCTAGGTCATGTCCAAGCCACCAAAGCCGGCTAAAAAGTGAATATTCGGCAACTAAAACTTGAATTGTACTACTTCTTACTGGCTATTACTTCAAATTAGAAGCTTCTTCTGTGTTCTACTATGGTGCTTTTAGTGTTTCGGCATACCGCAGCACGCGACATAGCTCTGCAGACGATAAATGTAACCGTTTCAGAGAGAAGAACGGCCAATGTGACGATCTGGCTTTAAGTCGATTCGATAACAAATGACGAAAACGGACGGATTTCTCAGGTTTTTACTACATATGAACACTTTTCACATTCTCCCGTGCAACGCGGCTGCTATTCCTCCTTTCATGCAAAATCGTAAGGTCCTAGTTCATGTCCAAGCCACCAAAGCCGGCAAAAAAGTGAATATTCCACAACTAAAACTTAAATTGTACTACTTCTTAATGGCTATTACTTCAACTTAGAAGCTACTTCTGTGTTCTACTATGGTGCTTTTAGTGTCTCCGCACACCGCATCACGCGACATAGCTTTGCAGACGATAAATGTAACCGTCTCAGAGAGAAAAGCGGCCAATGTGACGATCTGGCTTTAAGTCGATTCGATAACAAATGACGAAAACGGACGGATTTCTCAGGTTTTTACTACATATGAACACTTTTCACATTCTCGCGTGCAACGCGGCTGCTAGTCTTCCTTTCATGCAAAATCTTAAGCTTCCACCTAATGTCAAAGCCACCAAAGCCGGCTAAAAAGTGAATAATCGACGACTAAAACTTGAATTGTACTACTTAGTACTGGCTATTACTTCAAATTAGAAGCTTCTTCTGTGTGCTACTATGGTGCTTTTAGTGTTTCGGCATACCGCAGCACGCGACATAGCTTTGCAGACGACAAGTGTAACCGTTTCAGGGAGAAGAACGGCCAATGTGACGACCTGGCTTTAGTCGATTCGATAACAAATGACGAATACGGACGGATTTTTCAGATTTTTACTACATATGAACACTTTTCACATTCTCCCATGCAACGCGGCTGCAAGTACTCCTTTCATGCAAAATCTTAAGGTCCTAGGTCATGTCCAAGCCATCAAAGCCGGCTAAAAAGTGAATAATCGATAACTGAAACTTGAATTGTACTACTTCTTACTGCCTATTACTTCAACTTAGAAGCTTCTTCTGTGTTCTACTATGGTGCTTTTAGTGTCTCCGCATACCGCAGCACGCGACATAGCTTTGCAGACGATAAATGTAACCGTTTCAGATAGAAGAGCGGCCAATGTGACGATCTGGCTTTAAGTCGATTCGATAACAAATGACGAAAACGGACGGATTTCTCAGGTTTTTACTACATATGAACACTTTTCACATTCTCGCGTGCAACGCGGCTGCTACTCCTCCTTTCATGCAAAATATTAAGGTTCCACCTAATGCCGAAGCCACCAAAGCCGGCTAAAAAGTGAATAATCGACAACTAAAACTTGAATTGTTTTACTTCTTACTCTCTATTACTTCAACTTACAAGCTTCTTCTGTGTTCTAATATGGTGCTTTTAGTGTCTCCGCATACCGCAGCACGCGACATAGCTTTGCAAACGATAAATGTAACTCTTTCAGAGAGAAGAATGGCCAATGTGACGATTTGGCTTTAAGTCGATTCGATAACAAATGACGAAAACAGACGGATTTCTCAGGTTTTTACTTTATATGAACACTTTTCACATTCTCCCATGCAACGCGGCTGCAAGTACTCCTTTCATGCAAAATCTTAAGGTCCTAGGTCATGTCCAAGCCATCAAAGCCGGCTAAAAAGTGAATAATCGATAACTGAAACTTGAATTGTACTACTTCTTACTGCCTATTACTTCAACTTAGAAGCTTCTTCTGTGTTCTACTATGGTGCTTTTAGTGTCTCCGCATACCGCAGCACGCGACATAGCTTTGCAGACGATAAATGTAACCGTCTCAGAGAGAAAAGCGGCCAATGTGACGATCTGGCTTTAAGTCGACTCGATAACAAATGACGAAAACTGACGGATTTCTCAGGTTTTTACTACATATGAACACTTTTCACATTCTCGCGTGCAACGGGGCTGCTAGTCCTCCTTTCATGCAAAATCTTAAGCTTCCACCTAATGTCAAAGCCACCAAAGCCGGCTAAAAAGTGAATAATCGACAACTAAAACTTGAATTGTACTACTTCTTACTGGCTATTACTTCAACATAGAAGCTTCTTCTGTGTTCTACTATGGTGCTTTTAGTGTTTTCGCATACGGCAGCACGCGAAATAGCTTTGCAGATGATAAATGTAACCGTCTCAGAGAGAAAAGCGGCCAATGTGACCACCTGGCTTTAAGTCGATTCGATAACAAAGACGAATACGGACGGATTTCTCAGGTTTCTACTACATATGAAAACTTTTCACATTCTCCCGTGAAACGCGGCTGCTAGTCTCCCTTTAATGCAAAATCTTAATGTCCTAGGTCATGTCCAAGCCACCAAAGCCGGCTAAAAAGTGATTAATCGAAAACTAAAACTTAAATAGTACTACTTCTTACTGGCTTTACTTCAATTTAGAAGCTTCTTCTGTGTTCTAATATGGTGCTTTTAGTGTCTCCGCATACCGCAGCACGCGACATAGCTTCGCAGACTATAAATGTAACCGTCTCAGAGAGAAAAGCGGCCAATGTGACGATCTGGCTTTAAGTCGATTCGATAACAAATGACGAAAACGGACGGATTTCTCAGGTTTTTACTACATATGAACACTTTTCACATTCTCACGTGAAACGCGGCTGCTAGTCCTCCTTTCAAGCAAAATCTTATGGTCCTAGGTCATGTCCAAGCCACCAAAGCCGGCAAAAACGTGAATAATCGACAACTAAAACTTGAATTGTACTACTTCTTACTGGCTATTACTTCAACTTAGAAGCTTCTTCTGTGTTCTACTATGGTGCTTTTAGTATCTCCGCACACCGCAGCACGCGACATAGCTTTGCAGACGATAAATGTAACCGTCTCAGAGAGAAAAGCGGCCAATGTGACGATCTGGCTTTAAGTCGATTCGATAACAAAGACGAAAACGGACGGATTTCTCAGGTTTCTACTACATATGAACACTTTTCACATTCTCCCATGCAACGCGGCTGCTAGTCCTCCTTTCATGCAAAATCTTAAGGTTCTAGGTCATGTCCAAGCCACCACAGCCGGCTAAAAAGTGAATAATCGACAACTAAAACTTGAATGGTACTACTTCTTACTGGCTATTACTTCAACTTAGAAGCTTCTTCTGTGTTTTACTATGGTGCTTTTAGTGTCTCCGCTTACCGCAGCACGCGACATAGCTTTGCAGACGATATATGTGACCGTTTCAGAGAGAAGAGCGGCCAATGTGACGATCTGGCTTTAAGTCGATTCGATAACAAATGACGAAAACGGACGGATTTCTCAGGTTCCTACTACATATGAACACTTTTCACATTCTACCGTGCAACGCGGCTGCTAGTCCTACTTTCATGCAAAATCTTAAGGTTCCACCTCATGTCCAAGCCACCAAAGCCGGCTAAAAAGTGAATAATCAATAACTAAAACATGAATTGTGCTACTTCTTACTGGCTATTACTTCAACTTAGAAGCTTCTTCTGTGTTCTACTATGGTGCTTTTAGTGTCTCCGCATATCGCAGCACGTGACATAGCTTTGCAGACGATAAATGTAACTGTTTCAGAGAGAAAAGCGGCCAATGTGACGATCTGGCTTTAAGTCGACTCGATAACAAATGACGAAAACGGTCGGATTTCTCAGGTTTTTACTACATATGAACACTTTTCACATTCTCCCGTGGAACGCGGCTGCTAGTCCTCCTTTCATGCAAAATCTTAAGGTACTAAGTCACGTCCAAGCCACCAAAGCCGGCTAAAATGTGAATAATCGACAACTAAAACTTGAATTGTACTACTTCTTACTGGCTATTACTTCAACATAGAAGCTTTTTCTGTGTTCTACTGTGGTGCTTTTAGTGTTTTCGCATACGGCAGCACGCGAAATAGCTTTGCAGATGATAAATGTAACCGTCTCAGAGAGAAAAGCGGCCAATGTGACCACCTGGCTTTAAGTCGATTCGATAACAAAGACGAAAACGGACGGATTTCTCAGGTTTCTACTACATATGAAAACTTTTCACATTCTCCCATGCAACGCGGCTGCCAGTCTCCCTTTCATGCAAAATCTTAAGGTCCTAGGTCATGTCCAAGCCACCAAAGCCGGCTAAAAAGTGATTAATCGACAACTAAAACTTAAATATTACTATTTCTTACTGGCATTACTTCAATTTAGAACCTTCTTCTGTGTTTTAATATGGTGCTTTTATTGTCTCCGCATACCGCAGCACGCGACATAGCTTTGCAGACGATAAATGTAACCGTCTCAGAGAGAAAAGCGGCCAATGTGACGATCTGGCTTTAAGTCGATTCGATAACAAATGACGAAAGCGGACGGATTTCTGAGGTTTTTACTACATATGAACACTTTTCACATTCTCGCGGGCAACGCGGCTGCTTCTCCTCCTTTCATGCAAAATCTTATGGTCCTAGGTCATGCCCAAGCCACCAAAGCCGGCTAAAAAGTAAATAATCGACAACTATAACTTGAATTGTACTACTTCTTACTGGCTATTACTTCAACATAGAAGCTTCTTTTGTGTTCTACTATGGTGCTTTTAGTGTTTCCGCATACCGCAGCACGCGACATAGCTTTGCAGACGAAATATGTAACCGTTTCAGAGAGAAGAGCGGCCAATGTGACGATCTGGCTTTAAGTCGATTCGATAACAAATGACGAAAAGGGACGGATTTCTCAGGTTCTTACTACATATGAACTCTTTTCACATTCTCCCGTGCAACGCGGCTGCTAGTCCTCCTTTCAAGCAAAATCTTATGGTCCTACGTCATGTCCAAGCCACCAAAGCCGGCAAAAACGTGAATAATCGACAACTAAAACTTGAATTGTACTACATCTTACTGGCTATTACTTCAACTTAGAAGCTTCTTCTGTGTTCTACTATGGTGCTTTTAGTGTTTCGGCATACCGCAGCACGCGACATAGCTTTGCAGACGATAAGTGTAACCGTTTCAGAGAGAAGAGCGGCCAATGTGACGATCTGGCTTTAAGTCGATTCGATAACAAAGACGAAAACGGACGGATTTCTCAGGTTTTTACTACATATGAACACTTTTCACACCCTCTCGTGCAACGCGGCTGCTAGTCTTCCTTTCATGCAAAATCTTAAGGTTCCACCTCATGTCCAAGCCATCAAAGCCGGCTAAAAAGTGAATAATCGACAACTAAAACTTGAATTGTACTACTTCTTACTGGCTATTACTTCAACTTAGAAGCTTCTTCTGTGTTTTACTATGGTGCTTTTAGTGTCTCCGCATACTCAGCACGCGACATAGCTTTGCAGACGATAGTTGTAACCGTCTCAGAAAGAAAAGCGGCCAATGTGACGATCTGTCTTTAAGTCGATTCGATAACAAATGACGAAAGCGGACGGATTTCTCATGTTTTTACTACATATGAACACTTTTCACATTCTCGCGTGCAACTCGGCTGCTACTCCTCCTTTCATGCAAAATATTAAGGTTCCACCTAATGTCAAAGCCACCAAAACCGGCTAAATAGTGTATAATCGACAACTAAAACTTGAATTGTACTACTTCTTACTGGCTATTACTTCAACATAGAAGCTTCTTTTGTGTTCTACTATGGTGCTTTTAGTGTTTCCGCATACCGCAGCACGCGACATAGCTTTGCAGACGATATATGTAACCGTTTCAGAGAGAAGAGCGGCCAATGTGACGATCTGGCTTTAAGTCGATTCGATAACAAATGACGAAAACGGACGGATTTCTCAGGTTCTTACTACATATGAACACTTTTCACATTCTCCCGTGCAACGCGGCTGCTAGTCCTCCTTCAAGCAAAATCTTATGGTCCTACGTCATGTCCAAGCCACCAAAGCCGGCAAAAACGTGAATAATCGCCAACTAAAACTTGAATTGTACTACTTCTTACTGGCTATTACTTCAACTTAGAAGCTTCTTCTGTGTTCTACTATGGTGCTTTTAGTGTTGCGGCATACCGCAGCACGCGACATAGCTTTGCAGACGATAAGTGTAACCGTTTCAGAGAGAAGAGCGGCCAATGTGACGATCTGGCTTTAAGTCGATTCGATAACAAATGACGAAAACGGACGGATTTCTCAGGTTTTTACTACATATGAACACTTTTCACATTCTCCCTTGCAACGCGGGTGCAAGTCCTCCTTTCATGCAAAATCTTAAGGTCCTATGTGATGTCCAAGCCACCAAAGCCGGCTAAAAAGTGAATAATCGATAACTAAAACTTGAATTGTACTACTTCTTACTGGCTATTGCTTCAACTTAGAAGCTTCTTCTGTGTTCTACTATGGTGCTTTTAGTGTCTCCGCATACCGCAGCACGTGACATAGCTTTGCAGACGATAAATGTAACCGTCTCAGAGAGAAAAGCGGCCAATGTGACGATCTGTCTTTATGTCGATTCGATAACAAATGCCGAAAGCGGACGGATTTCTCAGGTTTTTACTACTTATGAACACTTTTCACATTCTCGCGTGCAACGCGGCTGCTACTCCTCCTTTCATGCAAAATATTAAGGTTCCACCTAATGTCAAAGCCACCAAAGCCGGCTAAATAGTGTATAATCGACAACTAAAACTTGAATTGTACTACTTCTTACTGGCTATTACTTCAACTTAGAAGCTTCTTCTGTGTTTTACTATGGTGCTTTTAGTGTCTCCGCTTACCGCAGCACGCGACATAGCTTTGCAGACGATAAGTGTAACCGTTTCAGAGAGAAGAGCGGCCAATGTGACGATCTGGCTTTAAGTCGATTCGATAACAAATGACGAAACCGGACGGATTTCTCAGGTTTTTACTACATATGAAAACTTTTCACACTCTCTCGTGCAACGCGGCTGCTAGTCTTCCTTTCATGCAAAATCTTAAGGTTCCACCTCATGTCCAAGCCATCAAAGCCGGCTAAAAGTGAATAATCGACAACTAAAGCTTGAATTGTACTACTTCTTACTGGCTATTACTTCAACTTAGAAGCTTCTTCTGTGTTTTACTATGGTGCTTTTAGTGTCTCCGCATACCTCAGCACGCGACATAGCTTTGCAGACGATAATTGTAACCGTCTCAGAAAGAAAAGCGGCCAATGTGACGATCTGTCTTTATGTCGATTCGATAACAAATGACGAAAGCGGACGGATTTCTCAGGTTTTTACTACATATGAACACTTTTCACATTCTCGCGTGCAACGCGGCTGCTACTCCTCCTTTCATACAAAATATTAAGGTTCCACCTAATGTCAAAGCCACCAAAGCCGGCTAAATAGTGTATAATCGACAACTAAAACTTGAATTGTACTACTTCTTACTGGCTATTACTTCAACTTAGAAGCTTCTTCTGTGTTTTACTATGGTGCTTTTAGTGTCTCCGCTTACCGCAGCACGCGACATAGCTTTGCAGACGATATATGTAACCGTTTCAGAGAAAAGAGCGGCCAATGTGACGATCTGGCTTTAAGTCGATTCGATAACAAATGACGAAAACGGACGGATTTCTCAGGTTCTTACTACATATGAACACTTTTCACATTCTCCCGTGCTACGCGGCTGCTAGTCCTCCTTTCAAGCAATGTCTTATGGTCCTACGTTATGTCCAAGCCACCAAAGCCGGAAAAACGTGAATAATCGACAACTAAAACTTGAATTGTACTACTTCTTACTGGCTATTACTTCAACTTAGAAGCTTCTTCTGTGTTCTACTATGGTGCTTTTAGTGTTTCGGCATACCGCAGCACGCGACATAGCTTTGCAGACGATAAGTGTAACCGTTTCAGAGAGAAGAGCGGCCAATGTGACGATCTGGCTTTAAGTCGATTCGATAACAAATGACGAAAACGGACGGATTTCTCAGGTTTTTACTACATATGAACACTTTTCACACTCTCTCGTGCAACGCGGCTGCTAGTCTTCCTTTCATGCAAAATCTTAAGGTTCCACCTCATGTCCAAGCCATCAAAGCCGGCTAAAAGCTGAATAATCGACAACTAAAACTTGAATTGTACTACTTCTTACTGGCTATTACTTCAACTTAGAAGCTTCTTCTGTGTTTTACTATGGTGCTTTTAGTGTCTCCGCATACCTCAGCACGCGACATAGCTTTGCAGACGATAATTGTAACCGTCTCAGAAAGAAAAGCGGCCAATGTGACGATCTGTCTTTATGTCGATTCGATAACAAATGACGAAAGCGGACGGATTTCTCAGGTTTTCACTACATATGAACACTTTTCACATTCTCGCGTGCAACGCGGCTGCTACTCCTCCTTTCATGCAAAATATTAAGGTTCCACCAAATGTCAAAGCCACCAAAGCCGGCTAAATAGTGTATAATCGACAACTAAAACTTGAATTGTACTACTTCTTACTGGCTATTACTTCAACTTAGAAGCTTCTTCTGTGTTTTACTATGGTGCTTTTAGTGTCTCCGCTTACCGCAGCACGCGACATAGCTTTGCAGACGATAAATGTAACCGTCTCAGAGAGAAAAGCGGCCAATGTGACGATCGGGCTTTAAGTCGATTCGATAACAAATGACGAAAACGGAGGGATTTCTCAGGTTTTTACTACATATGAACCCTTTTCACATTCTCCCATGCAACGCGGCTGCTAGTCCTCCTTTCATGCAAAATCTTAAGGTCCTAGGTCATGTCCAAGCCACCAAAGCAGGCTAAAAGTGAATAATCGACAACTAAAACTTCAATTGTACTACTTCTTACTGGCTATTACTTCAACATAGAAGCTTCTTCTGTGTTCTACTATGGTGCTTTTAGTGTTTCCGCATACCGCAGCACGCGACATAGCTTTGCAGACGATAAATGTAACCGTTTCAGAGAGAAGAGCGGCCAATGTGACGATCTGGCTTTAAGTCGATTCGATAACAATTGACGAAAACGGACTGATTTCTCAGGTTTTTACTACATATGAACACTTTTCACATTCTCCCATGCAACGCGGCTGCTACTCCTCCTTTCATGCAACATCTTAAGGTCCTAGGTCATGTCCAAGCCACCAAAGCAGGCTAAAAAGTGAATAATCGACAACTAAAATTTCAATTGTACTACTTTTTACTGGCTATTACTTCAACATAGAAGCTTCTTCTGTGTTCTACTATGGTGCTTTTAGTGTTTCCGCATACCGCAGCACGCGACATAGCTTTGCAGACGATAAATGTAACCGTTTCAGAGAGAAGAGCGGCCAATGTGACGATCTGGCTTTAAGTCGATTCGATAACAAATGACGAAAACGGACGGATTTCTCAGGTTTTTACTACATATGAACACTTTTCACATTCTCCCTTGCAACGCGGCTGCAAGTCCTCCTTTCACGCAAAATCTTAAGGTCCTAGGTGATGTCCAAGCCACCAAAGCCGGCTAAAAAGTGAATAATCGACAACTAAAACTTGAATTGTACTACTTCTTACTGGCTATTGCTTCAACGTAGAAGCTTCTTCTGTGTTCTACTATGGTGCTTTTAGTGTCTCCGCATACCGCAGCACGCGACATAGCTTTGCATACGATAAATGTAACCGTCTCAGAGAGAAAAGCGGCCAATGTGACGATCTGGCTTTAAGTCGATTCGATAACAAATGACGAAAACGGACTGATTTCTCAGGTTTTTACTACATATGAACACTTTTCACATTCTCCCATGCAACGCGGCTGCTAGTCCTCCTTTCATGCAACATCTTAAAGTCCTAGGTCACGTCCAATCCACCAAAGCCGGCTAAAAAGTGAATAATCGACAACTAAAACTTGAATTGTACTACTTCTTACTGGCTATTACTTCAACATAGAAGCTTCTTCTGTGTTCTACTATGGTGCTTCTAGTGTTTCGGTATACTGCAGCACGCGACATAGCTTTGCAGACGATAAATGTAACCGTTTCAGAGAGAAGAACGGCCAATGTGACGATCTGGCTTTAAGTCGATTCGATAACAAATGACGAAAACGGACGGATTTATCAGGTTTTTATTACATATGAACAATTTTCACATTCTCCCGTGCAACACGGCTGCTAGTCCTCCTTTCATGCAAAATCTTAAGGTCCTAGGTCATGTCCAAGCCACCAAAGCAGGCTAAAAAGTGAATAATCGACAACTAAAACTTCAATTGTACTACTTCTTACTGGCTATTACTTCAACATAGAAGCTTCTTCTGTGTTCTACTATGGTGCTTTTAGTGTTTCCGCATACCGCAGCACGCGACATAGCTTTGCAGACGATAAATGTAACCGTTTCAGAGAGAAAAGCGGCCAATGTGACGATCTGGCTTTAAGTCGATTTGATAACAATTGACGAAAACGGACGGATTTCTCAGGTTTTTACTGCATATGAACACTTTTCACATTCTCCCGTGCAACGCGGCTGCTAGTCCTCCTTTCATGCAAAATCTTAAGGTCCTAGGTCATGCCCAAGCCACCAAAGCCGGCTAAAAAGTGAATAATCGACAACTAAAACTTGAATTGTACTACTTCTTACTGGCTATTGCTTCAACTTAGAAGCTTCTTCTGTGTTCTACTATGGTGCTTTTAGTGTCTCCGCATACCGCATCACGCGACATAGCTTTGCATACCATAAATGTAACCGTCTCAGAGAGAAAAGCGGCCAATGTGACGATCTGACTTTATGTCGATTCGATAACAAGTGAAGAAAGCGGACGGATTTCTCAGGTTTTTACTACATATGAACATTTTTCACATTCTCGCGGGCAACGCTGCTGCTACTCCTCCTTTCATGCAAAATCTTAAGGTCCTAGGTCATGTCCAAGCCACCAAAGACGGCTAAAAAGTGAATAATCGATAACTAAATCTTGAATTGTACTACTTCTTACTGGCTATTACTTCAACTTAGAAGCTACTTCTGTGCTCTACTATGGTGCTTTTAGTGTCTCCGCATACCGCAGAACGCGACATAGCTTTGCAGACGATAAATGTAACCGTCTCAGAGAGAAAAGCGGCCAATGTGACGATCTGGCTTTAAGTCGATTCGATAACAAATGACGAAAACGGACTGATTTCTCAGGTTTTTACTACATATGAACACTTTTCACATTCTCCCATGCAACGCGGCTGCTAGTCCTCCTTTCATGCAACATCTTAAAGTCCTAGGTCATGTCCAATCCACCAAAGCCGGCTAAAAAGTGAATAATCGACAACTAAAACTTGAATTGTACTACTTGTCACTGGCTATTACTTCAACATAGAAGCTTCTTCTGTGTTCTACTATGGTGCTTTTAGTGTTTCCGCATACCGCAGCACGCGACATAGCTTTGCAGACGATAAATGTAACCGTTTCAGAGAGAAGAGCGGCCAATGTGACGATCTGGCTTTAACTCGATTCGATAACAAATGACGAAAACGGACGGATTTCTCAGGTTTTTACTACATATGAACACTTTTCACATTCTCCCTTGCAACGCGGGTGCAAGTCCTCCTTTCATGCAAAATCTTAAGGTCCTAGGTGATGTCCAAGCCACCAAAGCCGGCTAAAAAGTGAATAATCAATAACTAAAACTTCAATTATACTACTTCTTACTGGCTATTACTTCAACATAGAAGCTTCTTCTGTGTTCTACTATGGTGCTTTTAGTGTTTCCGCATACCGCAGCACGCGACATAGCTTTGCAGACGATAAATGTAACCGTTTCAGAGAGAAGAGCGGCCAATGTGACGAACTGGCTTTAAGTCGATTCGATAACAAATGACGAAAACGGACGGATTTCTCAGGTTTTTACTACATATGAACACTTTTCACTTTCTCCCATGCAACGCGGCTGCTAGTCCTCCTTTCATGCAAAATCTTAAGGTCCTAGGTCATGTCCAAGCCACCAAAGCAGGCTAAAAAGTGAATAATCGACAACTAAAACTTCAATTGTACTGCTTCTTACTGGCTATTACTTCAACATAGAAGCTTATTCTGTGTTCTACTCTGGTGCTTTTAGTGTTTCCGCATACCGCAGCACGCGACATAGCTTTGCAGACGATAAATGTAACCGTGTCAGAGAGAAGAGCGGCCAATGTGACGATCTGGCTTTAAGTCGATTCGATAACAAATGACGAAAACGGACGGATTTCTCAGGTTTTTACTACATATGAACACTCTTCACATTCTCCCGTGCAACGCGGCTGTTAGTCCTCCTTTCATGCAAAATCTTATGGTCCTAGGTCATGTCCAAGCCAACAAAGCCGGCTAAAAAGTGAATAATCGACAACTAAAACTTCAATTGTACTACTTCTTACTGGCTATTGCTTCAACTTAGAAGCTTCTTCAGTGTTCTACTATGGTGCTTTTAGTGTCTCCGCATACCGCAGCACGCGACATAGCTTTGGAGACGATAAATGTAACCGTGTCAGAGAGAAGAGCGGCCAATGTGACGATCTGGCTTTAAGTCGATTCGATAACAAATGACGAAAACGGACGGATTTCTCAGGTTTTTACTACATATGAACACTTTTCACATTCTCCCGTGCTACGCGGCTGCTAGTCCTCCTTTCAAGCAAAATCTTATGGTCCTACGTCATGTCCAAGCCACCAAAGCCGGAAAAACGTGAATAATCGACAACTAAAACTTGAATTGTACTACTTCTTACTGGCTATTACTTCAACTTAGAAGCTTCTTCTGTGTTCTACTATGGTGCTTTTAGTGTTTCGCCATACCGCAGCACGCGACATAGCTTTGCAGACGATAAGTGTAACCGTCTCAGAGAGAAGAGCGGCCAATGTGACGATCTGGCTTTAAGTCGATTCGATAACAAATGACCAAAAAGGGAAGGATTTCTCAGGTTTTTACTACATATGAACACTTTTCACACTCTCTCGTGCAACGCGGCTGCTAGTCTTCCTTTCATGCAAAATCTTAAGGTTCCACCTCATGTCCAAGCCATCAAAGCCGGAAAAACGTGAATAATCGACAACTAAAACTTGAATTGTACTACTTCTTACTGGCTATTACTTCAACTTAGAAGCTTCTTCTGTGTTTTACTATGGTGCTTTTAGTGTCTCCGCATACCTCAGCACGCGACATAGCTTTGCAGACGATAATTGTAACCGTCTCAGAAAGAAAAGCGGCCAATGTGACGATCTGGCTTTAAGTCGATTCGATAACAAATGACGAAAACGGACGGATCTATCAGGTTTTTACTACATATGAACAATTTTCACATTCTCCCGTGCAACGCGGCTGCCACTCCTCCTTTCATGCAAAATCTTAAGGTCCTAGGTCATGTCCAAGCCACCAAAGCAGGCCAAAAAGTGAATAATCGACAACTAAAACTTCAATTGTACTACTTCTTACTGGCTATTACTTCAACTTAGAAGCTTCTTCTGTGTTTTACTATGGTGCTTTTAGTGTCTCCGCATACCGCAGCACGCGACATAGCTTTGCAGACGATAAATGTAACCGTTTCAGAGAGAAGAGCGGCCAATGTGACGATCTGGCTTTAAGTCGATTCGATAACAATTGACGAAAACGGACGGATTTCTCAGGTTTTTACTACATATGAACACTTTTCACATTCTCCCATGCAACGCGGCTGCTACTCCTCCTTTCATGCAACATCTTAAGGTCCTAGGTCATGTCCAAGCCACCAAAGCAGGCTAAAAAGTGAATAATCGACAACTAAAACTTCAATTGTACTACTTTTTACTGGCTATTACTTCAACATAGAAGCTTCTTCTGTGTTCTACTATGGTGGTTTTAGTGTTTCCGCATACCGCAGCACGCGACATAGCTTTGCAGACGATAAATGTAACCGTTTCAGAGAGAAGAGCGGCCAATGTGACGATCTGGCTTTAAGTCGATTCGATAACAAATGACGAAAACGGACGGATTTCTCAGGTTTTTACTACATATGAACACTTTTCACATTCTCCCTTGCAACGCGGCTGCAAGTCCTCCTTTCACGCAAAATCTTAAGGTCCTAGGTGATGTCCAAGCCACCAAAGCCGGCTAAAAAGTGAATAATCGACAACTAAAACTTGAATTGTACTACTTCTTACTGGCTATTGCTTCAACGTAGAAGCTTCTTCTGTGTTCTACTATGGTGCTTTTAGTGTCTCCGCATACCGCAGCACGCGACATAGCTTTGCATACGATAAATGTAACCGTCTCAGAGAGAAAAGCGGCCAATGTGACGATTTGGCTTTAAGTCGATTCGATAACAAATGACGAAAACGGACTGATTTCTCAGGTTTTTTCTACATATGAACACTTTTCACATTCTCCCGTGCAACGCGGCTGCTAGTCCTCCTTTAATGCAAAATCTTAAGGTCCTAGGTCATGTCCAAGCCACCAAAGCAGGCCAAAAAGTGAATAATCGACAACTAAAACTTCAATTGTACTACTTCTTACTGGCTATTACTTCAACTTAGAAGCTTCTTCTGTGTTTTAATATGGTGCTTTTAGTGCCTCCGCTTACCGCAGCACGCGACATAGCTTTGCAGACGATAAATGTAACCGTCTCAGAGAGAAAAGCGGCCAATGTGACGATCGGGCTTTAAGTCGATTCGATAACAAATGACGAAAACGGAGGGATTTCTCAGGTTTTTACTACATATGAACCCTTTTCACATTCTCCCATGCAACGCGGCTGCTAGTCCTCCTTTCATGCAAAATCTTAAGGTCCTAGGTCATGTCCAAGCCACCAAAGCAGGCTAAAAGTGAATAATCGACAACTAAAACTTCAATTGTACTACTTCTTACTGGCTATTACTTCAACATAGAAGCTTCTTCTGTGTTCTACTATGGTGCTTTTAGTGTTTCCGCATACCGCAGCACGCGACATAGCTGTGCAGACGATAAATGTAACCGTTTCAGAGAGAAGAGCGGCCAATGTGACGATCTGGCTTTAAGTCGATTCGATAACAAATGACGAAAACGGACGGATTTCTCAGGTTTTTACTACATATGAACACTTTTCACATTCTCCCTTGCAACGCGGCTGCAAGTCCTCCTTTCACGCAAAATCTTAAGGTCCTAGGTGATGTCCAAGCCACCAAAGCCGGCTAAAAAGTGAATAATCGACAACTAAAACTTGAATTGTACTACTTTTTACTGGCTATTGCTTCAACGTAGAAGCTTCTTCTGTGTTCTACTATGGTGCTTTTAGTGTCTCCGCATACCGCAGCACGCGACATAGCTTTGCATACGATAAATGTAACCGTCTCAGAGAGAAAAGCGGCCAATGTGACGATCTGGCTTTAAGTCGATTCGATAACAAATGACGAAAACGGACTGATTTCTCAGGTTTTTACTACATATGAACACTTTTCACATTCTCCCATGCAACGCGGCTGCTAGTCCTCCTTTCATGCAACATCTTAAAGTCCTAGGTCACGTCCAATCCACCAAAGCCGGCTAAAAAGTGAATAATCGACAACTAAAACTTGAATTGTACTACTTCTTACTGGCTATTACTTCAACATAGAAGCTTCTTCTGTGTTCTACTATGGTGCTTTTAGTGTTTCGGTATACTGCAGCACGCGACATAGCTTTGCAGACGATAAATGTAACCGTTTCAGAGAGAAGAACGGCCAATGTGACGATCTGGCTTTAAGTCGATTCGATAACAAATGACGAAAACGGACGGATTTATCAGGTTTTTATTACATATGAACAATTTTCACATTCTCCCGTGCAACGCGGCTGCTAGTCCTCCTTTTATGCAAAATCTTAAGGTCCTAGGTCATGTCCAAGCCACCAAAGCAGGCTAAAAAGTGAATAATCGACAACTAAAACTTCAATTGTACTACTTCTTACTGGCTATTACTTCAACATAGAAGCTTCTTCTGTGTTCTACTATGGTGCTTTTAGTGTTTCCGCATACCGCAGCACGCGACATAGCTTTGCAGACGATAAATGTAACCGTTTCAGAGAGAAAAGCGGCCAATGTGACGATCTGGCTTTAAGTCGATTCGATAACAAATGACGAAAACGGACGTATTTCTCAGGTTTTTACTACATATGAACACTTTTCATATTCTGCCTTGCAACGCGGCTGCAAGTCCTCCTTTCACGCAAAATCTTAAGGTCCTAGGTGATGTCCAAGCCACCAAAGCCGGCTAAAAAGTGAATAATCGACAACTAAAACTTGAATTGTACTACTTCTTACTGTCTATTACTTCAACATAGAAGCTTCTTCTGTGTTCTACTATGGTGATTTTAGTGTTTCCGCATACCGCAGCACGCGACATAGCTTTGCAGACGATAAATAAAACTGTTTCAGAGAGAAGAGCGGCCAATGTGACGATCTGGCTTTAAGTCGATTTGATAACAAATGACGAAAACGGACGGATTTCTCAGGTTTTTACTGCATATGAACACTTTTCACATTCTCCCGTGCAACGCGGCTGCTAGTCCTCCTTTCATGCAAAATCTTAAGGTCCTAGGTCATGCCCAAGCCACCAAAGCCGGCTAAAAAGTGAATAATCGACAACTAAAACTTGAATTGTACTACTTCTTACTGGCTATTGCTTCAACTTAGAAGCTTCTTCTGTGTTTTACTATGGTGCTTTTAGTGTCTCCGCATACCGCAGCACGCGACATAGCTTCGCATACGATAAATGTAACCGTCTCAGAGAGAAAAGCGGCCAATGTGACGATCTGACTTTATGTCGATTCGATAACAAGTGACGAAAGCGGACGGATTTCTCAGGTTTTTACTACATATGAACATTTTTCACATTCTCGCGGGCAACGCGGCTGCTACTCCTCCTTTCATGCAAAATCTTAACGTCCTAGGTCATGTCCAAGCCACCAAAGACGGCTAAAAAGTGAATAATCGATAACTAAAACTTGAATTGTACTACTTCTTACTGGCTATTACTTCAACTTAGAAGCTTCTTCTGTGCTCTACTATGGTGCTTTTAGTGTCTCCGCATACCGCAGAACGCGACATAGCTTTGCAGACGATAAATGTAACCGTCTCAGAGAGAAAAGCGGCCAATGTGACGATCTGGCTTTAAGTCGATTCGATAACAAATGACGAAAACGGACTGATTTCTCAGGTTTTTACTACATATGAACACTTTTCACATTCTCCCATGCAACGCGGCTGCTAGTCCTCCTTTCATGCAACATCTTAAAGTCCTAGGTCATGTCCAATCCACCAAAGCCGGCTAAAAAGTAAATAATCGACAACTAAAACTTGAATTGTACTACTTGTTACTGGCTATTACTTCAACATAGAGGCTTCTTCTGTGTTCTACTATGGTGCTTTTAGTGTTTCCGCATACCGCAGCACGCGACATAGCTTTGCAGACGATAAATGTAACCGTTTCAGAGAGAAGAGCGGCCAATGTGACGATCTGGCTTTAAGTCGATTCGATAACAAATGACGAAAACGGACGGATTTCTCAGGGTTTTTCTACATATGAACACTTTTCACATTCTCCCTTGCAACGCGGGTGCAAGTCCTCCTTTCATGCAAAATCTTAAGGTCCTAGGTGATGTCCAAGCCACCAAAGCCGGCTAAAAAGTGAATAATCGATAACTAAAACTTGAATTGTACTACT
Organism: Schistocerca gregaria; assembly: GCF_023897955.1. Lineage (NCBI taxonomy): Eukaryota > Metazoa > Arthropoda > Insecta > Orthoptera > Acrididae > Schistocerca > Schistocerca gregaria. Next base: position 719,989 of record NW_026061826.1, read on the forward strand.
TCTTACTGGCTATTGCTTCAACTTAGAAGCTTCTTCTGTGTTCTACTATGGTGCTTTTAGTGTCTCCGCATACCGCAGCACGTGACATAGCTTTGCAGACGATAAATGTAACCGTTTCAGAGAGAAGAACGGCCAATGTGACGATCTGGCTTTAAGTCGATTCGATAACAAATGACGAAAACGGACGGATTTATCAGGTTTTTACTACATATGAACACTTTTCACATTCTCCCGTGCAACGCGGCTGCTAGTCCTCCTTTCATGCAAAATCTTAAGGTCCTAGGACATGTCCAAGCCACCAAAGCAGGCTAAAAAGTGAATAATCGACTACTAAAACTTCAATTATACTACTTCTTACTGGCTATTACTTCAACATAGAAGCTTCTTCTGTGTTCTACTATGGTGCTTTTAGTGTTTCCGCATACCGCAGCACGCGACATAGCTTTGCAGACGATAAATGTAACCATTTCAGAGAGAAGAGCGGCCAATGTGACGAACTGGCTTTAAGTCGATTCGATAACAAATGACGAAAACGGACGGATTTCTCAGGTTTTTACTACATATGAACACTATTCACTTTCTCCCATGCAACGCGGCTGCTAGTCCTCCTTTCATACAAAATCTTAAGGTCCTAGGTCATGTCCAAGCGACCAAAGCAGGCTAAAAAGTGAATAATCGACAACTGAAACTTCAATTGTACTGCTTCTTACTGGCTATTACTTCAACATAGAAGCTTCTTCTGTGTTCTACTATGGTGCTTTTAGTGTTTCCGCATACCGCAGCACGTGACATAGCTTTGCAGACGATAAATGTAACCGTTTCAGAGAGAAGAGCGGCCAATGTGACGATCTGGCTTTAAGTCGATTCGATAACAAATGACGAAAACGGACGGATTTCTCAGGTTTTTACTACATATGAACACTTTTCACATCCTCGCGGGCAACGCGGCTGCTACTCCTCCTTTCATGCAACATCTTAAGGTCCTAGGTCATGTCCAAGCCACCAAAGCCGGCTAAAAAGTGAATAATCGACAACTAAAACTTGAATTGTACTACTTCTTACTGGCTATTACTTCAAATTAGAAGCTTCTTCTGTGTTCTACTATGGTGCTTTTAGTGTTTCGGTATACTGCAGCACGCGACATAGCTTTGCAGACGATAAATGTAACCGTTTCAGAGAGAAGAGCGGCCAATGTGACGATCTAGCTTTAAGTCGATTCGATAACAAATGACGAAAACGTACGGATTTCTCAGGTTTTTACTGCATATGAACACTTTTCACATTCTCCCGTGCAACGCGGCTGCTAGTCCTCCTTTCATGCAAAATCTTAAGGTCCTAGGTCATGCCCAAGCCACCAAAGACGGCTAAAAAATGAATAATCGATAACTAAAACTTGAATTGTACTACTTGTTACTGGCTATTACTTCAACTTAGAAGCTTCTTCTGTGCTCTACTATGGTGCTTTTAGTGTCTCCGCATACCGCAGCACGCGACATAGCTTTGCAGACGATAAATGTAACCGTCTCAGAGAGAAAAGCGGCCAATGTGACGATCTGGCTTTAAGTCGATTCGATAACAAATGACGAAAACGTACTGATTTCTCAGGTTTTTACTACATATGAACACTTTTCACATTCTCCCACGCAACGCGGCTGCTAGTCCTCCTTTCATGCAACATCTTAAAGTCCTAGGTCATGTCCAATCCACCAAAGCCGGCTAAAAAGTGAATAATCGACAACTAAAACTTGAATTGTACTACTTCTTACTGGCTATTACTTCAACATAGAAGCTTATTCTGTGTTCTACTATGGTTTATTTAGTGTTTCCGCATACCGCAGCACGCGACATAGCTTTGCAGACGATAAATGTAACCGTTTCAGAGAGAAGAGCGGCCAATGTGACGATCTGGCTTTAAGTCGATTCGATAGCAAATGACGAAAACGGACGGATTTCTCAGGTTTTTACTACATATGAACACTTTTCACATTCTCCCTTGCAACGCGGGTGCAAGTCCTCCTTTCATGCAAAATCTTAAGGTCCTAGGTGATGTCCAAGCCACCAAAGCCGGCTAAAAAGTGAATAATCGATAAATAAAACTTGAATTGTACTACTTCTTACTGGCTATTGCTTCAACTTAGAAGCTTCTTCTGTGTTCTACTATGGTACTTTTAGTGTCTCCGCATACCGCAGCACGTGACATAGCTTTGCAGACGATAAATGTAACCGTCTCAGAGAGAAAAGCGGCCAATGTGACGATCTGTCTTTAAGTCGATTCGATAACAAATGACGAAAGCGGACGGATTTCTCAGGTCTTTACTACATATGAACACTTTTCTCATTCTCGCGGGCAACGCGGCTGCTAGTCCTCCTTTCATGCAAAATCTTAAGGTCTTAGGTCATGTCCAAGCCACCAAAGCCGGCTAAAAAGTGATTAATCGCAACTAAAACTTGAATTGTACTACTTCTTACTGGCTATTACTTCAAATTAGAAGCTTCTTCTGTGTTCTACTATGGTGCTTTTAGTGTTTCGGTATACTGCAGCACGCGACATAGCTTTGCAGACGATAAATGTAACCGTTTCAGAGAGAAGAACGGCCAATGTGACGATCTGGCTTTAAGTCGATTCGATAACAAATGACGAAAACGGACGGATCTATCAGGTTTTTACTACATATGAACACTTTTCACATTCTCCCGTGCAACGCGGCTGCTAGTCCTCCTTTCATGCAAAATCTTAAGGTCTTAGGTCATGTCCAAGCCACCAAAGCAGGCCAAAAAGTGAATAATCGACAACTAAAACTTCAATTGTACTACTTCTTACTGGCTATTACTTCAACATAGCAGCTTCTTTTGTGTTCTACTATGGTGCTTTTAGTGTTTCCGCATACCGCAGCACGCGACATAGCTTTGCAGACTATAAATGTAACCGTTTCAGAGAGAAGAGCGGCCAATGTGACGAACTGGCTTTAAGTCGATTCGATAACAAATGACGAAAACGGACGGATTTCTCAGGTTTTTATTACATATGAACAATTTTCACATTCTCCCGTGCAACGCGGCTGCTAGTCCTCCTTTTATGCAAAATCTTAAGGTCCTAGGTCATGTCCAAGCCACCAAAGCAGGCTAAAAAGTGAATAATCGACAACTAAAACTTCAATTGTACTACTTCTTACTGGCTATTACTTCAACATAGAAGCTTCTTCTGTGTTCTACTATGGTGCTTTTAGTGTTTCCGCATACCGCAGCACGCGACATAGCTTTGCAGACGATAAATGTAACCGTTTCAGAGAGAAAAGCGGCCAATGTGACGATCTGGCTTTAAGTCGATTCGATAACAAATGACGAAAACGGACGTATTTCTCAGGTTTTTACTACATATGAACACTTTTCATATTCTGCCTTGCAACGCGGCTGCAAGTCCTCCTTTCACGCAAAATCTTAAGGTCCTAGGTGATGTCCAAGCCACCAAAGCCGGCTAAAAAGTGAATAATCGACAACTAAAACTTGAATTGTACTACTTCTTACTGTCTATTACTTCAACATAGAAGCTTCTTCTGTGTTCTACTATGGTGATTTTAGTGTTTCCGCATACCGCAGCACGCGACATAGCTTTGCAGACGATAAATAAAACTGTTTCAGAGAGAAGAGCGGCCAATGTGACGATCTGGCTTTAAGTCGATTTGATAACAAATGACGAAAACGGACGGATTTCTCAGGTTTTTACTGCATATGAACACTTTTCACATTCTCCCGTGCAACGCGGCTGCTAGTCCTCCTTTCATGCAAAATCTTAAGGTCCTAGGTCATGCCCAAGCCACCAAAGCCGGCTAAAAAGTGAATAATCGACAACTAAAACTTGAATTGTACTACTTCTTACTGGCTATTGCTTCAACTTAGAAGCTTCTTCTGTGTTTTACTATGGTGCTTTTAGTGTCTCCGCATACCGCAGCACGCGACATAGCTTCGCATACGATAAATGTAACCGTCTCAGAGAGAAAAGCGGCCAATGTGACGATCTGACTTTATGTCGATTCGATAACAAGTGACGAAAGCGGACGGATTTCTCAGGTTTTTACTACATATGAACATTTTTCACATTCTCGCGGGCAACGCGGCTGCTACTCCTCCTTTCATGCAAAATCTTAACGTCCTAGGTCATGTCCAAGCCACCAAAGACGGCTAAAAAGTGAATAATCGATAACTAAAACTTGAATTGTACTACTTCTTACTGGCTATTACTTCAACTTAGAAGCTTCTTCTGTGCTCTACTATGGTGCTTTTAGTGTCTCCGCATACCGCAGAACGCGACATAGCTTTGCAGACGATAAATGTAACCGTCTCAGAGAGAAAAGCGGCCAATGTGACGATCTGGCTTTAAGTCGATTCGATAACAAATGACGAAAACGGACTGATTTCTCAGGTTTTTACTACATATGAACACTTTTCACATTCTCCCATGCAACGCGGCTGCTAGTCCTCCTTTCATGCAACATCTTAAAGTCCTAGGTCATGTCCAATCCACCAAAGCCGGCTAAAAAGTAAATAATCGACAACTAAAACTTGAATTGTACTACTTGTTACTGGCTATTACTTCAACATAGAGGCTTCTTCTGTGTTCTACTATGGTGCTTTTAGTGTTTCCGCATACCGCAGCACGCGACATAGCTTTGCAGACGATAAATGTAACCGTTTCAGAGAGAAGAGCGGCCAATGTGACGATCTGGCTTTAAGTCGATTCGATAACAAATGACGAAAACGGACGGATTTCTCAGGGTTTTTCTACATATGAACACTTTTCACATTCTCCCTTGCAACGCGGGTGCAAGTCCTCCTTTCATGCAAAATCTTAAGGTCCTAGGTGATGTCCAAGCCACCAAAGCCGGCTAAAAAGTGAATAATCGATAACTAAAACTTGAATTGTACTACTTCTTACTGGCTATTGCTTCAACTTAGAAGCTTCTTCTGTGTTCTACTATGGTGCTTTTAGTGTCTCCGCATACCGCAGCACGTGACATAGCTTTGCAGACGATAAATGTAACCGTTTCAGAGAGAAGAACGGCCAATGTGACGATCTGGCTTTAAGTCGATTCGATAACAAATGACGAAAACGGACGGATTTATCAGGTTTTTACTACATATGAACACTTTTCACATTCTCCCGTGCAACGCGGCTGCTAGTCCTCCTTTCATGCAAAATCTTAAGGTCCTAGGACATGTCCAAGCCACCAAAGCAGGCTAAAAAGTGAATAATCGACTACTAAAACTTCAATTATACTACTTCTTACTGGCTATTACTTCAACATAGAAGCTTCTTCTGTGTTCTACTATGGTGCTTTTAGTGTTTCCGCATACCGCAGCACGCGACATAGCTTTGCAGACGATAAATGTAACCATTTCAGAGAGAAGAGCGGCCAATGTGACGAACTGGCTTTAAGTCGATTCGATAACAAATGACGAAAACGGACGGATTTCTCAGGTTTTTACTACATATGAACACTATTCACTTTCTCCCATGCAACGCGGCTGCTAGTCCTCCTTTCATACAAAATCTTAAGGTCCTAGGTCATGTCCAAGCGACCAAAGCAGGCTAAAAAGTGAATAATCGACAACTGAAACTTCAATTGTACTGCTTCTTACTGGCTATTACTTCAACATAGAAGCTTCTTCTGTGTTCTACTATGGTGCTTTTAGTGTTTCCGCATACCGCAGCACGTGACATAGCTTTGCAGACGATAAATGTAACCGTTTCAGAGAGAAGAGCGGCCAATGTGACGATCTGGCTTTAAGTCGATTCGATAACAAATGACGAAAACGGACGGATTTCTCAGGTTTTTACTACATATGAACACTTTTCACATCCTCGCGGGCAACGCGGCTGCTACTCCTCCTTTCATGCAACATCTTAAGGTCCTAGGTCATGTCCAAGCCACCAAAGCCGGCTAAAAAGTGAATAATCGACAACTAAAACTTGAATTGTACTACTTCTTACTGGCTATTACTTCAAATTAGAAGCTTCTTCTGTGTTCTACTATGGTGCTTTTAGTGTTTCGGTATACTGCAGCACGCGACATAGCTTTGCAGACGATAAATGTAACCGTTTCAGAGAGAAGAGCGGCCAATGTGACGTTCTAGCTTTAAGTCGATTCGATAACAAATGACGAAAACGTACGGATTTCTCAGGTTTTTACTGCATATGAACACTTTTCACATTCTCCCGTGCAACGCGGCTGCTAGTCCTCCTTTCATGCAAAATCTTAAGGTCCTAGGTCATGCCCAAGCCACCAAAGACGGCTAAAAAATGAATAATCGATAACTAAAACTTGAATTGTACTACTTGTTACTGGCTATTACTTCAACTTAGAAGCTTCTTCTGTGCTCTACTATGGTGCTTTTAGTGTCTCCGCATACCGCAGCACGCGACATAGCTTTGCAGACGATAAATGTAACCGTCTCAGAGAGAAAAGCGGCCAATGTGACGATCTGACTTTATGTCGATTCGATAACAAGTGACGAAAGCGGACGGATTTCTCAGGTTTTTACTACATATGAACATTTTTCACATTCTCGCGGGCAACGCGGCTGCTACTCCTCCTTTCATGCAAAATCTTAACGTCCTAGGTCATGTCCAAGCCACCAAAGACGGCTAAAAAGTGAATAATCGATAACTAAAACTTGAATTGTACTACTTCTTACTGGCTATTACTTCAACTTAGAAGCTTCTTCTGTGCTCTACTATGGTGCTTTTAGTGTCTCCGCATACCGCAGAACGCGACATAGCTTTGCAGACGATAAATGTAACCGTCTCAGAGAGAAAAGCGGCCAATGTGACGATCTGGCTTTAAGTCGATTCGATAACAAATGACGAAAACGGACTGATTTCTCAGGTTTTTACTACATATGAACACTTTTCACATTCTCCCATGCAACGCGGCTGCTAGTCCTCCTTTCATGCAACATCTTAAAGTCCTAGGTCATGTCCAATCCACCAAAGCCGGCTAAAAAGTAAATAATCGACAACTAAAACTTGAATTGTACTACTTGTTACTGGCTATTACTTCAACATAGAGGCTTCTTCTGTGTTCTACTATGGTGCTTTTAGTGTTTCCGCATACCGCAGCACGCGACATAGCTTTGCAGACGATAAATGTAACCGTTTCAGAGAGAAGAGCGGCCAATGTGACGATCTGGCTTTAAGTCGATTCGATAACAAATGACGAAAACGGACGGATTTCTCAGGGTTTTTCTACATATGAACACTTTTCACATTCTCCCTTGCAACGCGGGTGCAAGTCCTCCTTTCATGCAAAATCTTAAGGTCCTAGGTGATGTCCAAGCCACCAAAGCCGGCTAAAAAGTGAATAATCGATAACTAAAACTTGAATTGTACTACTTCTTACTGGCTATTGCTTCAACTTAGAAGCTTCTTCTGTGTTCTACTATGGTGCTTTTAGTGTCTCCGCATACCGCAGCACGTGACATAGCTTTGCAGACGATAAATGTAACCGTTTCAGAGAGAAGAACGGCCAATGTGACGATCTGGCTTTAAGTCGATTCGATAACAAATGACGAAAACGGACGGATTTATCAGGTTTTTACTACATATGAACACTTTTCACATTCTCCCGTGCAACGCGGCTGCTAGTCCTCCTTTCATGCAAAATCTTAAGGTCCTAGGACATGTCCAAGCCACCAAAGCAGGCTAAAAAGTGAATAATCGACTACTAAAACTTCAATTATACTACTTCTTACTGGCTATTACTTCAACATAGAAGCTTCTTCTGTGTTCTACTATGGTGCTTTTAGTGTTTCCGCATACCGCAGCACGCGACATAGCTTTGCAGACGATAAATGTAACCATTTCAGAGAGAAGAGCGGCCAATGTGACGAACTGGCTTTAAGTCGATTCGATAACAAATGACGAAAACGGACGGATTTCTCAGGTTTTTACTACATATGAACACTATTCACTTTCTCCCATGCAACGCGGCTGCTAGTCCTCCTTTCATACAAAATCTTAAGGTCCTAGGTCATGTCCAAGCGACCAAAGCAGGCTAAAAAGTGAATAATCGACAACTGAAACTTCAATTGTACTGCTTCTTACTGGCTATTACTTCAACATAGAAGCTTCTTCTGTGTTCTACTATGGTGCTTTTAGTGTTTCCGCATACCGCAGCACGTGACATAGCTTTGCAGACGATAAATGTAACCGTTTCAGAGAGAAGAGCGGCCAATGTGACGATCTGGCTTTAAGTCGATTCGATAACAAATGACGAAAACGGACGGATTTCTCAGGTTTTTACTACATATGAACACTTTTCACATCCTCGCGGGCAACGCGGCTGCTACTCCTCCTTTCATGCAACATCTTAAGGTCCTAGGTCATGTCCAAGCCACCAAAGCCGGCTAAAAAGTGAATAATCGACAACTAAAACTTGAATTGTACTACTTCTTACTGGCTATTACTTCAAATTAGAAGCTTCTTCTGTGTTCTACTATGGTGCTTTTAGTGTTTCGGTATACTGCAGCACGCGACATAGCTTTGCAGACGATAAATGTAACCGTTTCAGAGAGAAGAGCGGCCAATGTGACGATCTAGCTTTAAGTCGATTCGATAACAAATGACGAAAACGTACGGATTTCTCAGGTTTTTACTGCATATGAACACTTTTCACATTCTCCCGTGCAACGCGGCTGCTAGTCCTCCTTTCATGCAAAATCTTAAGGTCCTAGGTCATGCCCAAGCCACCAAAGACGGCTAAAAAATGAATAATCGATAACTAAAACTTGAATTGTACTACTTGTTACTGGCTATTACTTCAACTTAGAAGCTTCTTCTGTGCTCTACTATGGTGCTTTTAGTGTCTCCGCATACCGCAGCACGCGACATAGCTTTGCAGACGATAAATGTAACCGTCTCAGAGAGAAAAGCGGCCAATGTGACGATCTGGCTTTAAGTCGATTCGATAACAAATGACGAAAACGTACTGATTTCTCAGGTTTTTACTACATATGAACACTTTTCACATTCTCCCACGCAACGCGGCTGCTAGTCCTCCTTTCATGCAACATCTTAAAGTCCTAGGTCATGTCCAATCCACCAAAGCCGGCTAAAAAGTGAATAATCGACAACTAAAACTTGAATTGTACTACTTCTTACTGGCTATTACTTCAACATAGAAGCTTATTCTGTGTTCTACTATGGTTTATTTAGTGTTTCCGCATACCGCAGCACGCGACATAGCTTTGCAGACGATAAATGTAACCGTTTCAGAGAGAAGAGCGGCCAATGTGACGATCTGGCTTTAAGTCGATTCGATAGCAAATGACGAAAACGGACGGATTTCTCAGGTTTTTACTACATATGAACACTTTTCACATTCTCCCTTGCAACGCGGGTGCAAGTCCTCCTTTCATGCAAAATCTTAAGGTCCTAGGTGATGTCCAAGCCACCAAAGCCGGCTAAAAAGTGAATAATCGATAAATAAAACTTGAATTGTACTACTTCTTACTGGCTATTGCTTCAACTTAGAAGCTTCTTCTGTGTTCTACTATGGTACTTTTAGTGTCTCCGCATACCGCAGCACGTGACATAGCTTTGCAGACGATAAATGTAACCGTCTCAGAGAGAAAAGCGGCCAATGTGACGATCTGTCTTTAAGTCGATTCGATAACAAATGACGAAAGCGGACGGATTTCTCAGGTCTTTACTACATATGAACACTTTTCTCATTCTCGCGGGCAACGCGGCTGCTAGTCCTCCTTTCATGCAAAATCTTAAGGTCTTAGGTCATGTCCAAGCCACCAAAGCCGGCTAAAAAGTGATTAATCGCAACTAAAACTTGAATTGTACTACTTCTTACTGGCTATTACTTCAAATTAGAAGCTTCTTCTGTGTTCTACTATGGTGCTTTTAGTGTTTCGGTATACTGCAGCACGCGACATAGCTTTGCAGACGATAAATGTAACCGTTTCAGAGAGAAGAACGGCCAATGTGACGATCTGGCTTTAAGTCGATTCGATAACAAATGACGAAAACGGACGGATCTATCAGGTTTTTACTACATATGAACACTTTTCACATTCTCCCGTGCAACGCGGCTGCTAGTCCTCCTTTCATGCAAAATCTTAAGGTCTTAGGTCATGTCCAAGCCACCAAAGCAGGCCAAAAAGTGAATAATCGACAACTAAAACTTCAATTGTACTACTTCTTACTGGCTATTACTTCAACATAGCAGCTTCTTTTGTGTTCTACTATGGTGCTTTTAGTGTTTCCGCATACCGCAGCACGCGACATAGCTTTGCAGACTATAAATGTAACCGTTTCAGAGAGAAGAGCGGCCAATGTGACGAACTGGCTTTAAGTCGATTCGATAACAAATGACGAAAACGGACGGATTTCTCAGGTTTTTACTACATATGAACACTTTTCACTTTCTCCCATGCAACGCGGCTGCTAGTCCTCCTTTCATGCAAAATCGTAAGGTCATAGGTCATGTCCAAGCCACCAAAGCAGGCTAAAAAGTGAATAATCGACAACTAAAACTTCAATTGTACTACTTCTTACTGGCTATTACTTCAACATAGAAGCTTCTTCTGTGTTCTACTATGGTGCTTTTAGTGTTTCCGCATACCGCAGCACGCGACATAGCTTTGCAGATGATAAATGTAACCGTTTCAGAGAGAAGAGCGGCCAATGTGACGATCTGGCTTTAAGTCGATTCGATAACAAATGACGAAAACGGACGGATTTCTCAGGTTTTTACTACATATGAACACTTTTCACATTATCCCTTGCAACGCGGCTGCAAGTCCTCCTTTCACGCAAAATCTTAAGGTCCTAGGTGATGTCCAAAACACCAAAGCCGGCTAAAAAGTGAATAATCGACAACTAAAACTTGAATTGTACTACTTCTTACTGGCTATTGCTTCAACTTAGAAGCTTCTTCTGTGCTCTACTATGGTGCTATCAGTGTCTCCGCATACCGCAGCACGCGACATAGCTTTGCAGACGATAAATGTAACCGTCTCAGAGAGAAGAACGGCCAATGTGACGATCTGGCTTTAAGTCGATTCGATAGCAAATGACGAAAGCGGACGGATTTCTCAGGTTTTTACTACATAGGAACACTTTTCACATTCTCGCGGGCAACGCGGCTGCTACTCCTCCTTTCATGCAAAATCTTAAGGTCCTAGGTCATGTCCAAGCCACCAAAGCCGGCTAAAAAGTGATTAATCGACAACTAAAACTTGAAACTTACTACTTCTTACCGGTTATTACTTCAAATTAGAAGCTTCTTCTGTGTTCTACTATGGTGCTTTTAGTGTTTCGGTATACTGCAGCACGCGACATAGCTTTGCAGACGATAAATGTAACCGTTTCAGAGAGAAGAACGGCCTATGTGACGATCTGGCTTTAAGTCGATTCGATAACAAATGACGAAAACGGACGGATCTATCAGGTTTTTACTACATATGAACACTTTTCACATTCTCCCATGCAACGCGGCTGCTAGTCCTCCTTTCATGCAACATCTTAAAGTCCTAGGTCATGTCCAATCCACCAAAGCCGGCTAAAAAGTGAATAATCGACAACTAAAACTTGAATTGTACTACTTGTTACTGGCTATTACTTCAACATAGAAGCTTCTTCTGTGTTCTACTATGGTGCTTTTAGTGTTTCCGCATACCGCAGCACGCGACATAGCTTTGCAGACGATAAATGTAACCGTTTCAGAGAGAAGAGCGGCCAATGTGACGATCTGGCTTTAAGTCGATTCGATAACAAATGACGAAAACGGACGGATTTCTCAGGTTTTTACTAAATATGAACACTTTTCACATCCTCCCTTGCAACGCGGGTGCAAGTCCTCGTTTCATGCAAAATCTTAAGGTCCTAGGTGATGTCCAAGCCACCAAAGCCGGCTAAAAAGTGAATAATCGATAACTAAAACTTGAATTGTACTACTTCTTACTGGCTATTGCTTCAACTTAGAAGCTTCTTCTGTGTTCTACTATGGTGCTTTTAGTGTCTCCGCATACCGCAGCACGTGACATAGCCTTGCAGACGATAAATGTAACCGTTTCAGAGAGAAGAACGGCCAATGTGACGATCTGGCTTTAAGTCGATTCGATAACAAATGACGAAAACGGACGGATTTATCAGGTTTTTACTACATATGAACACTTTTCACATTCTCCCATGCAACGCGGCTGCTAGTCCTCCTTTCATGCAAAATCTTAAGGTCCTAGGTCATGTCCAAGCGACCAAAGCAGGCTAAAAAGTGAATAATCGACTACTAAAACTTCAATTATACTACTTCTTACTGGCTATTACTTCAACATAGAAGCTTCTTCTGTGTTCTACTATGGTGCTTTTAGTGTTTCCGCATACCGCAGCACGCGACATAGCTTTGCAGACGATAAATGTAACCATTTCAGAGAGAAGAGCGGCCAATGTGACGAACTGGCTTTAAGTCGATTCGATAACAAATGACGAAAACGGACGGATTTCTCAGGTTTTTACTACATATGAACACTATTCACTTTCTCCCATGCAACGCGGCTGCTAGTCCTCCTTTCATACAAAATCTTAAGGTCCTATGTCATGTCCAAGCCACCAAAGCAGGCTAAAAAGTGAATAATCGACAACTGAAACTTCAATTGTACTGCTTCTTACTGGCTATTACTTCAACATAGAGGCTTCTTCTGTGTTCTACTATGGTGCTTTTAGTGTTTCCGCATACCGCAGCACGCGACATAGCTTTGCAGACGATAAATGTAACCGTTTCAGAGAGAAGAGCGGCCAATGTGACGATCTGGCTTTAAGTCGATTCGATAACAAATGACGAAAACGGACGGATTTCTCAGGTTTTTACTACATATGAACACTTTTCACATTCTCGCGGGCAACGCGGCTGCTACTCCTCCTTTCATGCAACATCTTAAGGTCCTAGGTCATGTCCAAGCCACCAAAGCCGGCTAAAAAGTGAATAATCGACAACTAAAACTTGAATTGTACTACTTCTTACTGGCTATTACTTCAACATAGAAGCTTCTTCTGTGTTCTACTATGGTGCTTTTAGTGTTTCCGCATACCGCAGCACGCGACATAGCTTTGCAGATGATAAATGTAACCGTTTCAGAGAGAAGAGCGGCCAATGTGACGATCTGGCTTTAAGTCGATTCGATAACAAATGACGAAAACGGACGGATTTCTCAGGTTTTTACTACATATGAACACTTTTCACATTATCCCTTGCAACGCGGCTGCAAGTCCTCCTTTCACGCAAAATCTTAAGGTCCTAGGTGATGTCCAAAACACCAAAGCCGGCTAAAAAGTGAATAATCGACAACTAAAACTTGAATTGTACTACTTCTTACTGGCTATTGCTTCAACTTAGAAGCTTCTTCTGTGCTCTACTATGGTGCTTTTAGTGTCTCCGCATACCGCAGCACGCGACATAGCTTTGCATACGATAAATGTAACCGTCTCAGAGAGAAAAGCGGCCAATGTGACGATCTGACTTTAAGTCGATTCGATAACAAGTGACGAAAGCGGACGGATTTCTCAGGTTTTTACTACATATGAACACTTTTCACATTCTCGCGGGCAACGCGGCTGCTACTCCTCCTTTCATAAAAAATCTTAAGGTCCTAGGTCATGTTCAAGCCACCAAAGACGGCTAAAAAGTGAATAATCGATAACTAAAACTTGAATTGTACTACTTCTTACTGGCTATTACTTCAACTTAGAAGCTTCTTCTGTGCTCTACTATGGTGCTTTTAGTGTCTCCGCATACCGCAGCACGCGACATAGCTTTGCAGACGATAAATGTAACCGTCTCAGAGAGAAAAGCGGCCAATGTGACGATCTGGCTTTAAGTCGATTCGATAACAAATGACGAAAACGGACTGATTTCTCAGGTTTTTACTACATATGAACACTTTTCACATTCTCCCATGCAACGCGGCTGCTAGTCCTCCTTTCATGCAACATCTTAAAGTCCTAGGTCATGTCCAATCCACCAAAGCCGGCTAAAAAGTGAATAATCGACAACTAAAACTTGAATTGTACTACTTGTTACTGGCTATTACTTCAACATAGAAGCTTCTACTGTGTTCTACTATGGTGCTTTTAGTGTTTCCGCATACCGCAGCACGCGACATAGCTTTGCAGACGATAAATGTAACCGTTTCAGAGAGAAGAGCGGCCAATGTGACGATCTGGCTTTAAGTCGATTCGATAACAAATGACGAAAACGGACGGATTTCTCAGGTTTTTACTAAATATGAACACTTTTCACATCCTCCCTTGCAACCCGGGTGCAAGTCCTCGTTTCATGCAAAATCTTAAGGTCCTAGGTGATGTCCAAGCCACCAAAGCCGGCTAAAAAGTGAATAATCGATAACTAAAACTTGAATTGTACTACTTCTTACTGGCTATTGCTTCAACTTAGAAGCTTCTTCTGTGTTCTACTATGGTGCTTTTAGTGTCTCCGCATACCGCAGCACGTGACATAGCCTTGCAGACGATAAATGTAACCGTTTCAGAGAGAAGAACGGCCAATGTGACGATCTGGCTTTAAGTCGATTCGATAACAAATGACGAAAACGGACGGATTTATCAGGTTTTTACTACATATGAACACTTTTCACATTCTCCCATGCAACGCGGCTGCTAGTCCTCCTTTCATGCAAAATCTTAAGGTCCTAGGTCATGTCCAAGCGACCAAAGCAGGCTAAAAAGTGAATAATCGACTACTAAAACTTCAATTATACTACTTCTTACTGGCTATTACTTCAACATAGAAGCTTCTTCTGTGTTCTACTATGGTGCTTTTAGTGTTTCCGCATACCGCAGCACGCGACATAGCTTTGCAGACGATAAATGTAACCATTTCAGAGAGAAGAGCGGCCAATGTGACGAACTGGCTTTAAGTCGATTCGATAACAAATGACGAAAACGGACGGATTTCTCAGGTTTTTACTACATATGAACACTATTCACTTTCTCCCATGCAACGCGGCTGCTAGTCCTCTTTTCATACAAAATCTTAAGGTCCTATGTCATGTCCAAGCCACCAAAGCAGGCTAAAAAGTGAATAATCGACAACTGAAACTTCAATTATACTGCTTCTTACTGGCTATTACTTCAACATAGAGGCTTCTTCTGTGTTCTACTATGGTGCTTTTAGTGTTTCCGCATACCGCAGCACGCGACATAGCTTTGCAGACGATAAATGTAACCGTTTCAGAGAGAAGAGCGGCCAATGTGACGATCTGGCTTTAAGTCGATTCGATAACAAATGACGAAAACGGACGGATTTCTCAGGTTTTTACTACATATGAACACTTTTCACATTCTCGCGGGCAACGCGGCTGCTACTCCTCCTTTCATGCAACATCTTAAGGTCCTAGGTCATGTCCAAGCCACCAAAGCCGGCTAAAAAGTGAATAATCGACAACTAAAACTTGAATTGTACTACTTCTTACTGGCTATTACTTCAAATTAGAAGCTTCTTCTGTGTTCTACTATGGTGCTTTTAGTGTTTCGGTATACTGCAGCACGCGACATAGCTTTGCAGACGATAAATGTAACCGTTTCAGAGAGAAGAGCGGCCAATGTGACGATCTAGCTTTAAGTCGATTCGATAACAAATGACGAAAACGTACGGATTTCTCAGGTTTTTACTGCATATGAACACTTTTCACATTCTCCCGTGCTACGCGGCTGCTAGTCCTCCTTTCATGCAAAATCTTAAGGTCCTAGGTCATGCCCAAGCCACCAAAGACGGCTAAAAAATGAATAATCGATAACTAAAACTTGAATTGTACTACTTCTTACTGGCTATTACTTCAACTTAGAAGCTTCTTCTGTGCTCTACTATGGTGCTTTTAGTGTCTCCGCATACCGCAGCACGCGACATAGCTTTGCAGACGATAAATGTAACCGTCTCAGAGAGAAAAGCGGCCAATGTGACGATCTGGCTTTAAGTCGATTCGATAACAGATGACGAAAACGTACTGATTTCTCAGGTTTTTACTACATATGAACACTTTTCACATTCTCCCATGCAACGCGGCTGCTAGTCCTTCTTTCATGCAACATCTTAAAGTCCTAGGTCTTGTCCAATCCACCAAAGCCGGCTAAAAAGTGAATAATCGACAACTAAAACTTGAATTGTACTACTTCTTACTGGATATTACTTCAACATAGAAGCTTATTCTGTGTTCTACTATGGTTTATTTAGTGTTTCCGCATACCGCAGCACGCGACATAGCTTTGCAGACGATAAATGTAACCGTTTCAGAGAGAAGAGCGGCCAATGTGACGATCTAGCTTTAAGTCGATTCGATAGCAAATGACGAAAACGGACGGATTTCTCAGGTTTTTACTACATATGAACACTTTTCACATTCTCCCTTGCAACGCGGGTGCAAGTCCTCCTTTCATGCAAAATCTTAAGGTCCTAGGTGATGTCCAAGCCACCAAAGCCGGCTAAAAAGTGAATAATCGATAACTAAAACTTGAATTGTACTACTTCTTACTGGCTATTGCTTCAACTTAGAAGCTTCTTCTGTGTTCTACTATGGTACTTTTAGTGTCTCCGCATACCGCAGCACGTGACATAGCTTTGCAGACGATAAATGTAACCGTCTCAGAGAGAAAAGCGGCCAATGTGACGATCTGTCTTTAAGTCGATTCGATAACAAATGACGAAAGCGGACGGATTTCTCAGGTTTTTACTACATAGGAACACTTTTCTCATTCTCGCGGGCAACGCGGCTGCTACTCCTCCTTTCATGCAAAATCTTAAGGTCTTAGGTCATGTCCAAGCCACCAAAGCCGGCTAAAAAGTGATTAATCGACAACTAAAACTTGAATTGTACTACTTCTTACTGGCTATTACTTCAAATTAGAAGCTTCTTCTGTGTTCTACTATGGTGCTTTTAGTGTTTCGGTATACTGCAGCACGCGACATAGCTTTGCAGACGATAAATGTAACCGTTTCAGAGAGAAGAACGGCCAATGTGACGATCTGGCTTTAAGTCGATTCGATAACAAATGACGAAAACGGACGGATCTATCAGGTTTTTACTACATATGAACACTTTTCACATTCTCCCGTGCAACGCGGCTGCTAGTCCTCCTTTCATGCAAAATCTTAAGGTCCTAGGTCATGTCCAAGCCACCAAAGCAGGCCAAAAAGTGAATAATCGACAACTAAAACTTCAATTGTACTACTTCTTACTGGCTATTACTTCAACATAGAAGCTTCTTTTGTGTTCTGCTATGGTGCTTTTAGTGTTTCCGCATACCGCAGCACGCGACATAGCTTTGCAGACTATAAATGTAACCGTTTCAGAGAGAAGAGCGGCCAATGTGACGAACTGGCTTTAAGTCGATTCGATAACAAATGACGAAAACGGACGGATTTCTCAGGTTTTTACTACATATGAACACTTTTCACTTTCTCCCATGCAACGCGGCTGCTAGTCCTCCTTTCATGCAAAATCGTAAGGTCCTAGGTCATGTCCAAGCCACCAAAGCAGGCTAAAAAGTGAATAATCGACAACTAAAACTTCAATTGTACTACTTCTTACTGGCTATTACTTCAACATAGAAGCTTCTTCTGTGTTCTACTATGGTGCTTTTAGTGTTTCCGCATACCGCAGCACGCGACATAGCTTTGCAGATGATAAATGTAACCGTTTCAGAGAGAAGAGCGGCCAATGTGACGATCTGGCTTTAAGTCGATTCGATAACAAATGACGAAAACGGACGGATTTCTCAGGTTTTTACTACATATGAACACTTTTCACATTCTCCCTTGCAACGCGGCTGCAAGTCCTCCTTTCACGCAAAATCTTAAGGTCCTAGGTGATGTCCAAGCCACCAAAGCCGGCTAAAAAGTGAATAATCGACAACTAAAACTTGAATTGTACTACTTCTTACTGGCTATTGCTTCAACTTAGAAGCTTCTTCTGTGCTCTACTATGGTGCTATCAGTGTCTCCGCATACCGCAGCACGCGACATAGCTTTGCAGACGATAAATGTAACCGTCTCAGAGAGAAGAACGGCCAATGTGACGATCTGGCTTTAAGTCGAATCGATAGCAAATGACGAAAACGGACGGATTTCTCAGGTTTTTACTACATATGAACACTTTTCACATTCTCCCTTGCAACGCGGGTGCAAGTCCTCCTTTCATGCAAAATCTTAAGGTCCTAGGTGATGTCCAAGCCACCAAAGCCGGCTAAAAAGTGAATAATCGATAACTAAAACTTGAATTGTACTACTTCTTACTGGCTATTGCTTCAACTTAGAAGCTTCTTCTGTGTTCTACTATGGTACTTTTAGTGTCTCCGCATACCGCAGCACGTGACATAGCTTTGCAGACGATAAATGTAACCGTCTCAGAGAGAAAAGCGGCCAATGTGACGATCTGTCTTTAAATCGATTAGATAACATATGACGAAAGCGGACGGATTTCTCAGGTTTTTACTACATAGGAACACTTTTCACATTCTCGCGGGCAACGCGGCTGCTACTCCTCCTTTCATGCAAAATCTTAAGGTCCTAGGTCATGTCCAAGCCACCAAAGCCGGCTAAAAAGTGATTAATCGACAACTAAAACTTGAATTGTACTACTTCTTACCGGCTATTACTTCAAATTAGAAGCTTCTTCTGTGTTCTACTATGGTGCTTTTAGTGTTTCGGTATACTGCAGCACGCGACATAGCTTTGCAGACGATAAATGTAACCGTTTCAGAGAGAAGAACGGCCTATGTGACGATCTGGCTTTAAGTCGATTCGATAACAAATGACGAAAACGGACGGATCTATCAGGTTTTTACTACATATGAACACTTTTCACATTCTCCCGTGCAACGCGGCTGCTAGTCCTCCTTTCATGCAAAATCTTAAGGTCCTAGGTCATGTCCAAGCCACCAAAGCAGGCCAAAAAGTGAATAAGCGACAACTAAAACTTCAATTGTACTACTTCTTACTGGCTATAACTTCAACATAGAAGCTTCTTCTGTGTTCTACTATGGTGCTTTTAGTGTTTCCGCATACCGCAGCACGCGACATAGCTTTGCAGACTATAAATGTAACCGTTTCAGAGAGAAGAGCGGCCAATGTGACGAACTGGCTTTAAGTCGATTCGATAACAAATGACGAAAACGGACGGATTTCTAAGGTTTTTACTACATATGAACACTTTTCACTTTCTCCCATGCAACGCGGCTGCTAGTCCTCCTTTCATGCAAAATCTTAAGGTCCTAGGTCATGTCCAAGCCACCAAAGCAGGCTAAAAAGTGAATAATCGACAACTAAAACTTCAATTGTACTACTTCTTACTGGCTATTACTTCAACATAGAAGCTTCTTCTGTGTTCTACTATGGTGCTTTTAGTGTTTCCTCATACCGCAGCACGCGACATAGCTTTGCAGACGATAAATGTAACCGTTTCAGAGAGAAGAGCGGCCAATGTGACGATCTGGCTTTAAGTCGATTCGATAACAAATGACGAAAACGGACGGATTTCTCAGGTTTTTACTACATATGAACACTTTTCACATTCTCCCTTGCAACGCGGCTGCAAGTCCTCCTTTCACGCAAAATCTTAAGGTCCTAGGTGATGTCCAAGCCACCAAAGCCGGCTAAAAAGTGATTAATCGACAACTAAAACTTGAATTGTACTACTTCTTACCGGCTATTACTTCAAATTAGAAGCTTCTTCTGTGTTCTACTATGGTGCTTTTAGTGTTTCGGTATACTGCAGCACGCGACATAGCTTTGCAGACGATAAATGTAACCGTTTCAGAGAGAAGAACGGCCAATGTGACGATCTGGCTTTAAGTCGATTCGATAACAAATGACGAAAACGGACGGATCTATCAGGTTTTTTCTACATATGAACACTTTTCACATTCTCCCGTGCAACGCGGCTGCTAGTCCTCCTTTCATGCAAAATCTTAAGGTCCTAGGTCATGTCCAAGCCACCAAAGCAGGCTAAAAAGTGAATAATCGACAACTAAAACTTCAATTGTACTACTTCTTACTGGCTATTACTTCAATTTAGAAGCTTCTTCTGTGTTCTAATATGGTGCTTTTAGTGCCTCCGCATACCGCAGCACGCGACATAGCTTTGCTGACGATAAATGTAACCGTTTCAGAGAGAAGAGCGGCCAATGTGACGAACTGGCTTTAAGTCGATTCGATAACAAATGACGAAAACGGACGGATTTCTCAGGTTTTTACTACATATGAACACTTTTCACTTTCTCCCATGCAACGCGGCTGCTAGTCCTCCTTTCATGCAAAATCTTAAGGTCCTAGGTCATGTCCAAGCCACCAAAGCAGGCTAAAAAGTGAATAATCGACAACTAAAACTTCAATTGTACTACTTCTTACTGGCTATTACTTCAACATAGAAGCTTCTTCTGTGTTCTACTATGGTGCTTTTAGTGTTTCCGCATACCGCAGCACGCGACATAGCTTTGCAGACGATAAATGTAACCGTTACAGAGAGAAGAGCGGCCAATGTGACGATCTGGCTTTAAGTCGATTCGATAACAAATGACGAAAACGGACGGATTTCTCAGGTTTTTACTACATATGAACACTTTTCACATTCTCCCTTGCAACGCGGCTGCAAGTCCTCCTTTCACGCAAAATCTTAAGGTCCTAGGTGATGTCCAAGCCACCAAAGCCGGCTAAAAAGTGAATAATCGACAACTAAAACTTGAATTGTACTACTTCTTACTGGCTATTGCTTCAACTTAGAAGCTTCTTCTGTGCTCTACTATGGTGCTATCAGTGTCTCCGCATACCGCAGCACGCGACATAGCTTTGCAGACGATAAATGTAACCGTCTCAGAGAGAAAAGCGGCCAATGTGACGATCTGTCTTTAAATCGATTAGATAACAAATGACGAAAGCGGACGGATTTCTCAGGTTTTTACTACATAGGAACACTTTTCACATTCTCGCGGGCAACGCGGCTGCTACTCCTCCTTTCATGCAAAATCTTAAGGTCCTAGGTCATGTCCAAGCCACCAAAGCCAGCTAAAAAGTGATTAATCGACAACTAAAACTTGAATTGTACTACTTCTTACCGGCTATTACTTTAAATTAGAAGCTTCTTCTGTGTTCTACTATGGTGCTTTTAGTGTTTCGGTATACTGCAGCACGCGACATAGCTTTGCAGACGATAAATGTAACCGTTTCAGAGAGAAGAACGGCCTATGTGACGATCTGGCTTTAAGTCGATTCGATAACAAATGACGAAAACGGACGGATCTATCAGGTTTTTACTACATATGAACACTTTTCACATTCTCCCGTGCAACGCGGCTGCTAGTCCTCCTTTCATGCAAAATCTTAAGGTCCTAGGTCATGTCCAAGCCACCAAAGCAGGCCAAAAAGTGAATAAGCGACAACTAAAACTTCAATTGTACTACTTCTTACTGGCTATTACTTCAACATAGAAGCTTCTTCTGTGTTCTACTATGGTGCTTTTAGTGTTTCCGCATACCGCAGCACGCGACATAGCTTTGCAGACTATAAATGTAACCGTTTCAGAGAGAAAAGCGGCCAATGTGACGAACTGGCTTTAAGTCGATTCGATAACAAATGACGAAAACGGACGGATTTCTAAGGTTTTTACTACATATGAACACTTTTCACTTTCTCCCATGCAACGCGGCTGCTAGTCCTCCTTTCATGCAAAATCTTAAGGTCCTAGGTCATGTCCAAGCCACCAAAGCAGGCTAAAAAGTGAATAATCGACAACTAAAACTTCAATTGTACTACTTCTTACTGGCTATTACTTCAACATAGAAGCTTCTTCTGTGTTCTACTATGGTGCTTTTAGTGTTTCCGCATACCGCAGCA
Organism: Schistocerca gregaria; assembly: GCF_023897955.1. NCBI lineage: Eukaryota > Metazoa > Arthropoda > Insecta > Orthoptera > Acrididae > Schistocerca > Schistocerca gregaria. The sequence continues at coordinate 741,891 of NW_026061826.1, forward strand.
CGCGACATAGCTTTGCAGACGATAAATGTAACCGTTACAGAGAGAAGAGCGGCCAATGTGACGATCTGGCTTTAAGTCGATTCGATAACAAATGACGAAAACGGACGGATTTCTCAGGTTTTTACTACATATGAACACTTTTCACATTCTCCCTTGCAACGCGGCTGCAAGTCCTCCTTTCACGCAAAATCTTAAGGTCCTAGGTGATGTCCAAGCCACCAAAGCCGGCTAAAAAGTGAATAATCGACAACTAAAACTTGAATTGTACTACTTCTTACTGGCTATTGCTTCAACTTAGAAGCTTCTTCTGTGCTCTACTATGGTGCTATCAGTGTCTCCGCATACCGCAGCACGCGACATAGCTTTGCAGACGATAAATGTAACCGTCTCAGAGAGAAAAGCGGCCAATGTGACGATCTGTCTTTAAATCGATTAGATAACATATGACGAAAGCGGACGGATTTCTCAGGTTTTTACTACATAGGAACACTTTTCACATTCTCGCGGGCAACGCGGCTGCTACTCCTCCTTTCATGCAAAATCTTAAGGTCCTAGGTCATGTCCAAGCCACCAAAGCCAGCTACAAAAGTGATTAATCGACAACTAAAACTTGAATTGTACTACTTCTTACCGGCTATTACTTCAAATTAGAAGCTTCTTCTGTGTTCTACTATGGTGCTTTTAGTGTTTCGGTATACTGCAGCACGCGACATAGCTTTGCAGACGATAAATGTAACCGTTTCAGAGAGAAGAACGGCCTATGTGACGATCTGGCTTTAAGTCGATTCGATAACAAATGACGAAAACGGACGGATCTATCAGGTTTTTACTACATATGAACACTTTTCACATTCTCCCGTGCAACGCGGCTGCTAGTCCTCCTTTCATGCAAAATCTTAAGGTCCTAGGTGATGTCCAAGCCACCAAAGCCGGCTAAAAAGTGAATAATCGACAACTAAAACTTGAATTGTACTACTTCTTACTGGCTATTGCTTCAACTTAGAAGCTTCTTCTGTGCTCTACTATGGTGCTATCAGTGTCTCCGCATACCGCAGCACGCGGCATAGCTTTGCAGACGATAAATGTAACCGTCTCAGAGAGAAGAACTGCCAATGAGACGATCTGGCTTTAAGTCGATTCGATAGCAAATGACGAAAACGGACGGATTTCTCAGGTTTTTACTACATATGAACACTTTTCACATTCTCCCTTGCAACGCGGGTGCAAGTCCTCCTTTAATGCAAAATCTTAAGGTCCTAGGTGATGTCCAAGCCACCAAAGCCGGCTAAAAAGTGAATAATCGATAACTAAAACTTGAATTCTACTACTTCTTACTGGCTATTACTTCAACTTAGAAGCTTCTTCTGTGTTCTACTATGGTACTTTTAGTGTCTCCGCATACCGCAGCACGTGACATAGCTTTGCAGACGATAAATGTAACCGTCTCAGAGAGAAAAGCGGCCAATGTGACGATCTGTCTTTAAATCAATTAGATAACAAATGACGAAAGCGGACGGATTTCTCAGGTTTTTACTACATAGGAACACTTTTCACATTCTCGCGGGCAACGCGGCTGCTACTCCTCCTTTCATGCAAAATCTTAAGGTCCTAGGTCATGTCCAAGCCACCAAAGCCGGCTAAAAAGTGATTAATCGACAACTAAAACTTGAATTGTACTACTTCTTACCGGCTATTACTTCAAATTAGAAGCTTCTTCTGTGTTCTACTATGGTGCTTTTAGTGTTTCGGTATACTGCAGCACGCGACATAGCTTTGCAGACGATAAATGTAACCGCTTCAGAGAGAAGAACGGCCTATGTGACGATCTGGCTTTAAGTCGATTCGATAACAAATGACGAAAACGGACGGATCTATCAGGTTTTTACTACATATGAACACTTTTCACATTCTCCCGTGCAACGCGGCTGCTAGTCCTCCTTTCATGCAAAATCTTAAGGTCCTAGGTCATGTCCAAGCCACCAAAGCAGGCCAAAAAGTGAATAAGCGACAACTAAAACTTCAATTGTACTACTTCTTACTGGCTATTACTTCAACATAGAAGCTTCTTCTGTGTTCTACTATGGTGCTTTTAGTGTTTCCGCATACCGCAGCACGCGACATAGCTTTGCAGACTATAAATGTAACCGTTTCAGAGAGAAGAGCGGCCAATGTGACGAACTGGCTTTAAGTCGATTCGATAACAAATGACGAAAACGGACGGATTTCTAAGGTTTTTACTACATATGAACACTTTTCACTTTCTCCCATGCAACGCGGCTGCTAGTCCTCCTTTCATGCAAAATCTTAAGGTCCTAGGTCATGTCCAAGCCACCAAAGCAGGCTAAAAAGTGAATAATCGACAACTAAAACTTCAATTGTACTACTTCTTACTGGCTATTACTTCAACATAGAAGCTTCTTCTGTGTTCTACTATGGGCTTTTAGTGTTTCCGCATACCGCAGCACGCGACATAGCTTTGCAGACGATAAATGTAACCGTTTCAGAGAGAAGAGCGGCCAATGTGACGATCTGGCTTTAAGTCGATTCGATAACAAATGACGAAAACGGACGGATTTCTCAGGTTTTTACTACATATGAACACTTTTCACATTCTCCCTTGCAACGCGGCTGCAAGTCCTCCTTTCACGCAAAATCTTAAGGTCCTAGGTGATGTCCAAGCCACCAAAGCCGGCTAAAAAGTGAATAATCGACAACTAAAACTTGAATTGTACTACTTCTTACTGGCTATTGCTTCAACTTAGAAGCTTCTTCTGTGCTCTACTATGGTGCTATCAGTGTCTCCGCATACCGCAGCACGCGACATAGCTTTGCAGACGATAACTGTAACTGTCTCAGAGAGAAGAACGGCCAATGTGAGGATCTGGCTTTAAGTCGATTCGATAGCAAATGACGAAAACGGACGGATTTCTCAGGTTTTTACTACATATGAACACTTTTCACATTCTCCCTTGCAACGCGGGTGCAAGTCCTCCTTTCATGCAAAATCTTAAGGTCCTAGGTCATGTCCAAGCCACCAAAGCAGGCCAAAAGGTGAATAATCGACAACTAAAACTTCAATTGTACTACTTCTTACTGGCTATTACTTCAACATAGAAGCTTCTTCTGTGTTCTACTATGGTGCTTTTAGTGTTTCCGCATACCGCAGCACGCGACATAGCTTTGCAGACTATAAATGTAACCGTTTCAGAGAGAAGAGCGGCCAATGTGACGAACTGGCTTTAAGTCGATTCGATAACAAATGACGAAAACGGACGGATTTCTCAGGTTTTTACTACATATGAACACTTTTCACTTTCTCCCATGCAACGCGGCTGCTACTCCTCCTTTCATGCAAAATCTTAAGGTCCTAGGTCATGTCCAAGCCACCAAAGCCGGCTAAAAAGTGATTAATCGACAACTAAAACTTGAATTGTACTACCTCTTACCGGCTATTACTTCAAATTAGAAGCTTCTTCTGTGTTCTACTATGGTGCTTTTAGTGTTTCGGTATACTGCAGCACGCGACATAGCTTTGCAGACGATAAATGTAACCGTTTCAGAGAGAAGAACGGCCAATGTGACGATCTGGCTTTAAGTCGATTCGATAACAAATGACGAAAACGGACGGATCTATCAGGTTTTTACTACATATGAACACTTTTCACATTCTCCCGTGCAACGCGGCTGCTAGTCCTCCTTTCATGCAAAATCTTAAGGTCCTAGGTCATGTCCAAGCCACCAAAGCAGGGCAAAAAGTGAATAATCGACAACTAAAACTTCAATTGTACTACTTCTTACTGGCTATTACTTCAACATAGAAGCTTCTTCTGTGTTCTACTATGGTGCTTTTAGTGTTTCCGCATACCGCAGCACGCGACATAGCTTTGCAGACGATAAATGTAACCGTTTCAGAGAGAAGAGCGGCCAATGTGACGAACTGGCTTTAAGTCGATTCGATAACAAATGACGAAAACGGACGGATTTCTCAGGTTTTTACTACATATGAACACTTTTCACTTTCTCCCATGCAACGCGGCTGCTAGTCCTCCTTTCATGCAAAATCTTAAGGTCCTAGGTCATGTCCAAGCCACCAAAGCAGGCTAAAAAGTGAATAATCGACAACTAAAACTTCAATTGTACTACTTCTTACTGGCTATTACTTCAACATAGAAGCTTCTTCTGTGTTCTACTATGGTGCTTTTAGTGTTTCCGCATACCGCAGCACGCGACATAGCTTTGCAGACGATAAATGTAACCGTTTCAGAGAGAAGAGCGGCCAATGTGACGATCTGGCTTTAAGTCGATTCGATAACAAATGACGAAAACGGACGGATTTCTCAGGTTTTTACTACATATGAACACTTTTCACATTCTCCCTTGCAACGCGGCTGCAAGTCCTCCTTTCACGCAAAATCTTAAGGTCCTAGGTGATGTCCAAGCCACCAAAGCCGGCTAAAAAGTGAATAATCGACAACTAAAACTTGAATTGTACTACTTCTTACTGGCTATTGCTTCAACTTAGAAGCTTCTTCTGTGCTCTACTATGGTGCTATCAGTGTCTCCGCATACCGCAGCACGCGACATAGCTTTGCAGACGATAAATGTAACCGTCTCAGAGAGAAGAACGGCCAATGTGACGATCTGGCTTTGTCGATTCGATAACAAATGACGAAAACGGACGGATTTCTCAGGTTTTTACTACATATGAACACTTTTCACGTTCTCCCGTGCAGCGCGGCTGCTAGTCATCCTTTCATGCAAAGTCTTAAGGTCCTAGGTCGTGTCCAAGCCACCAAAGCCGGCTAAAGAGTGAATAATCGACAACTAAAACTTGAAGTGAACTACTTCTTACTGGCTTTTACTTCAACTTAGAAGCATCTTCTGTGTTCTACTATCGAGCTTTTAGTGTCTCCGGATACCGCAGCACGCGACATAGCTTTGCAGACGATAAATGTAACCGTCTCAGAGAGAAGAGCGACCAATGTGACGATCTGGCTTTAAGTCGATTCAATAACAAAGACGAAACCGGACGGATTTCTCAGGTTTTTACTACATATGAACACTTTTCACATTCTCGCGGGCAACGCGGCTGCTACTCCTCCTTTCATGCAAAATCTTAAGGTCCTAGGTCATGTCCAAGCCACCAAAGCAGGCCAAAAAGTGAATAATCGACAACTAAAACTTCAATTGTACTACTTCTTACTGGCTATTACTTCAACATAGAAGCTTCTTCTGTGTTCTACTATGGTGCTTTTAGTGTTTCCGCATACCGCAGCACGCGACATAGCTTTGCAGACTATAATTGCAACCGTTTCAGAGAGAAGAGCGGCCAATGTGACGAACTGGCTTTAAGTCGATTCGATAACAAATGACGAAAACGGACGGATTTCTCAGGTTTTTACTACATATGAACACTTTTCACTTTCTCCCATGCAACGCGGCTGCTAGTCCTCCTTTCATGCAAAATCTTAAGGTCCTAGGTCATGTCCAAGCCACCAAAGCAGGCTAAAAAGTGAATTATCGACAACTAAAACTTCAATTGTACTACTTCTTACTGGCTATTACTTCAACATAGAAGCTTCTTCTGTGTTCTACTATGGTGCTTTTAGTGTTTCCGCATACCGCAGCACGCGACAAAGCTTTGCAGACGATAAATGTAACCGTTTCAGAGAGAAGAGCGGCCAATGTGACGATCTGGCTTTAAGTCGATTCGATAACAAATGACGAAAACGGACGGATTTCTCAGGTTTTTACTACAAATGAACACTTTTCACTTTCTCCCATGCAACGCGGCTGCTAGTCCTCCTTTCATGCAAAATCTTAAGGTCCTAAGTCATGTCCAAGCCACCAAAGCAGGCTAAAAAGTGAATAATCGACAACTAAAACTTCAATTGTACTACTTCTTACTGGCTATTACTTCAACATAGAAGCTTCTTCTGTGTTCTACTATGGTGCTTTTAGTGTTTCCGCATACCGCAGCACGCGACATAGCTTTGCAGACGATAAATGTAACCGTTTCAGAGAGAAGAGCGGCCAATGTGACGATCTGGCTTTAAGTCGATTCGATAACAAATGACGAAAACGGACGGATTTCTCAGGTTTTTACTACATATGAACACTTTTCACATTCTCTCTTGCAACGCGGCTGCAAGTCCTCCTTTCACGCAAAATCTTAAGGTCCTAGGTGATGTCCAAGCCACCAAAGCCGGCTAAAAAGTGAATAATCGACAACTAAAACTTGAATTGTACTACTTCTTACTGGCTATTGCTTCAACTTAGAAGCTTCTTCTGTGCTCTACTATGGTGCTATCAGTGTCTCCGCATACCGCAGCACGCGACATAGCTTTGCAGACGATAAATGTAACTGTCTCAGAGAGAAGAACGGCCAATGTGAGGATCTGGCTTTAAGTCGATTCGATAGCAAATGACGAAAACGGACGGATTTCTCAGGTTTTTACTACATATGAACACTTTTCACATTCTCCCTTGCAACGCGGGTGCAAGTCCTCCTTTCATGCAAAATCTTAAGGTCCTAGGTCATGTCCAAGCCACCAAAGCAGGCCAAAAGGTGAATAATCGACAACTAAAACTTCAATTGTACTACTTCTTACTGGCTATTACTTCAACATAGAAGCTTCTTCTGTGTTCTACTATGGTGCTTTTAGTGTTTCCGCATACCGCAGCACGCGACATAGCTTTGCAGACTATAAATGTAACCGTTTCAGAGAGAAGAGCGGCCAATGTGACGAACTGGCTTTAAGTCGATTCGATAACAAATGACGAAAACGGACGGATTTCTCAGGTTTTTACTACATATGAACACTTTTCACTTTCTCCCATGCAACGCGGCTGCTAGTCCTCCTTTCATGCAAAATCTTAAGGTCCTAGGTCATGTCCAAGCCACAAAAGCAGGCTAAAAAGTGAATAATCGACAACTAAAACTTCAATTGTACTACTTCTTACTGGCTATTACTTCAACATAGAAGCTTCATCTGTGTTCTACTATGGTGCTTTTAGTGTTTCCGCATACCGCAGCACGCGACATAGCTTTGCAGACGATAAATGTAACCGTTTCAGAGAGAAGAGCGGCCAATGTGACGATCTGGCTTTAAGTCGATTCGATAACAAATGACGAAAACGGACGGATTTCTCAGGTTTTTACTACATATGAACACTTTTCACTTTCTCCCATGCAACGCGGCTGCTAGTCCTCATTTCGTGCAAAATCTTAAGGTCCTAGGTGATGTCCAAGCCACCAAAGCCGGCTAAAAAGTGAATAATCGACAACTAAAACTTGAATTGTACTACTTCTTACTGGCTATTGCTTCAACTTAGAAGCTTCTTCTGTGCTCTACTATGGTGCTATCAGTGTCTCCGCATACCGCAGCACGCGACATAGCTTTGCAGACGATAAATGTAACCGTCTCAGAGAGAAGAACGGCCAATGTGACGATCTGGCTTTAAGTCGATTCGATAGCAAATGACGAAAACGGACGGATTTCTCAGGTTTTTACTACATATGAACACTTTTCACATTCTCCCTTGCAACGCGGGTGCAAGTCCTCCTTTCATGCAAAATCTTAAGGTCCTAGGTGATGTCCAAGCCACCAAAGCCGGCTAAAAAGTGAATAATCGATAACTAAAACTTGAATTGTACTACTTCTTACTGGCTATTGCTTCAACTTAGAAGCTTCTTCTGTGTTCTACTATGGTACTTTTAGTGTCTCCGCATACCGCAGCACGTGACATAGCTTTGCAGACGATAAATGTAACCGTCTCAGAGAGAAAAGCGGCCAATGTGACGATCTGTCTTTAAGTCGATTCGATAACAAATGACGAAAGCGGACGGATTTCTCAGGTTTTTACTACATATGAACACTTTTCACATTCTCGCGGTCAACGCGGCTGCTACTCCTCCTTTCATGCAAAATCTTAAGGTCCTAGGTCATGTCCAAGCCACCAAAGCCGGCTAAAAAGTGAATAATCGACAACTAAAACTTGAATTGTACTACTTCTTACTGGCTATTACTTCAAATTAGAAGCTTCTTCTGTGTTCTACTATGGTGCTTTTTGTGTTTTGGTATACTGCAGCACGCGACATAGCTTTGCAGACGAGAAATGTAACCGTTTCAGAGAGAAGAACGGCCAATGTGACGATCTGGCTTTAAGTCGATTCGATAACAAATGACGAAAACGGACGGATCTATCAGGTTTTTACTACATATGAACACTTTTCACATTCTCCCGTGCAACGCGGCTGCTAGTCCTCCTTTCATGCAAAATCTTAAGGTCCTAGGTCATGTCCAAGCCACCAAAGCAGGCTAAAAAGTGAATAATCGACAACTAAAACTTCAATTGTACTACTTCTTACTGGCTATTACTTCAACATAGAAGCTTCTTCTGTGTTCTACTATGGTGCTTTTAGTGTTTCCGCATACCGCAGCACGCGACATAGCTTTGCAGACGATAAATGTAACCGTTTCAGAGAGAACAACGGCCAATGTGACGATCTGGCTTTAAGTCGATTCGATAACAAATGACGAAAACGGACGGATTTCTCAGGTTTTTACTACATATGAACACTTTTCACATTCTCCCTTGCAACGCGGCTGCAAGTCTTCCTTTCACGCAAAATCTTAAGGTCCTTGGTGATGTCCAAGCCACCAAAGCCGGCTAAAAAGTGAATAATCGACAACTAAAACTTGAATTGTACTACTTCTTACTGGCTATTGCTTCAACTTAGAAGCTTCTTCTGTGCTCTACTATGGTGCTATTAGTGTCTCCGCATACCGCAGCACGCGACATAGCTTTGCAGACGATAAATGTAACCGTCTCAGAGAGAAGAACGGCCAATGTGACGATCTAGCTTTAAGTCGATTCGATAACAAATGACGAAAACGGACGGATCTATCAGGTTTTTACTACATATGAACACTTTTCACATTCTCCCATGCAACGCGGCTGCTAGTCCTCCTTTCATGCAACATCTTAAGGTCCTAGGTCATGTCCAAGCCACCATAGCCGGCTAAAAAGTGAATAATCGAAAACTAAAACTTGATTTGTACTACTTCTTACTGGCTTTTACTTCAAATTAGAAGCTTCTTCTTTGTTCTATTATGGTGCTTTCAGTGTTTCGGTATACTGCAGCACGCGACATAGCTTTGCAGACGATAAATGTAACCGTTTCAGAGAGAAGAACGGCCAATGTGACGATCTGGCTTTAAGTCGATTCGATAACGAATGACGAAAACGGACGGATTTATCAGGTTTTTACTACATATGAACACTTTCACATTCTCCCATGCAACGCGGCTGCTAGTCCTCCTTTGATGCAAAATCTTAAGGTCCTAGGTCATGCACAAGCCACCAAAGCCGGCTAAAAAGTGAATAATCGACAACTAAAACTTGAATTGTACTACTTCTTACTGGCTATTACTTCAACATAGAAGCTTCTTCTGTGTTCTACTATGGTGCTTTTAGTGTTTCCGCATACCGCAGCACGCGACATAGCTTTGCAGACGATAAATGTAACCGTTTCAGAGAGAAGAGCGGCCAATGTGACGATCTGGCTTTAAGTCGATTCGATAACAAATGACGAAAACGGACGGATTTCTCAGGTTTTTACTACATATGAACACTTTTCACATTCTCCCTTGCAACGTGGGTGCAAGTCCTCCATTCATGCAAAATCTTAAGGTCCTAGGTGATGTCCAAGCCACCAAAGCCGGCTAAAAAGTGAATAATCGATAACTCAAACTTGAATTGCACTACTTCTTACTGGCTATTGCTTCAACTTAGAAGCTTCTTCTGTGTTCTACTATGGTGCTTTTAGTGTCTCCGCATACCGCAGCACGTGACATAGCTTTGCAGACGATAAATGTAACCGTCTCAGAGAGATAAGCGGCCAATGTGACGATCTGTCTTTAAGACGATTCGATAACAAATGACGAAAGCGGAAGGATTTCTCAGGTTTTTACTACATATGAACACTTTTCACATTCTCGCGGGCAACGCGGCTGCTACTCCTCCTTTCATGCAAAATCTTAAGGTCCTAGGTCATGTCCAAGCCACCAAAGCCGGCTAAAAAGTGAATAATCGACAACTAAAACTTGAATTGTACTACTTCTTACTGGCTATTACTTCAAATTAGAAGCTTCTTCTGTGTTCTACTATGGTGCTTTTAGTGTTTCGGTATACTGCAGCGCGCGACACAGCTTTGCAGACGATAAATGTAACCGTTTCAGAGAGAAGAACGGCCAATGTGACGATCTGGCTTTAAGTCGATTCGATAACAAATGACGAGAACGGACGGATTTATCAGGTTTTTACTACATATGAACACTTTTCACATTCTCCCGTGCAACGCGGCTGCTAGTCCTCCTTTCATGCAAAATCTTAAGGTCCTAGGTCATGTCCAAGCCACCAAAGCAGGCTAAAAAGTGAATAATCGACAACTAAAACTTCAATTGTACTACTTCTTACTGGCTATTACTTCAACATAGAAGCTTCTTCTGTGTTCTACTATGGTGCTTTTAGTGTTTCCGCATACCGCAGCACGCGACATAGCTTTGCAGACGATAAATGTAACCGTTTCAGAGAGAAGAGCGGCCAATGTGACGAACTGGCTTTAAGTCGATTCGATAACAAATGACGAAAACGGACGGATTTCTCAGGTTTTTACTACATATGAACACTTTTCACTTTCTCCCATGCAACGCGGCTGCTAGTCCTCCTTTCATGCAACATCTTAAGGTCCTAGGTCATGTCCAAGCCACCAAAGCAGGCTAAAAAGTGAATAATCGGCAACTAAAACTTCAATTGTACTACTTCTTACTGGCTATTACTTCAACATAGAAGCTTCATCTGTGTTCTACTATGGTGCTTTTAGTGTTTCCGCATACCGCAGCACGCGACATAGCTTTGCAGACGATAAATGTAACCGTTTCAGAGAGAAGAGCGGCCAATGTGACGATCTGGCTTTAAGTCGATTCGATAACAAATGACGAAAACGGACGGATTTCTCAGGTTTTTACTATATATGAACACTTTTCACATTCTCCCTTGCAACGCGGCTGCAAGTCCTCCTTTCACGCAAAATCTTAAGGTCCTAGGTGATGTCCAAGCCACCAAAGCCGGCTAAAAAGTGAATAATAGACAACTAAAACTTGAATTGTACTACTTCTTACTGGCTATTGCTTCAACTTAGAAGCTTCTTCTGTGCTCTACTATGGTGCTTTTAGTGTTTCGGTATACTGCAGCACGCGACATAGCTTTGCAGACGATAAATGAAACCGTTTCAGAGAGAAGAACGGCCAATGTGACGATCTGGCTTTAAGTCGATTCGATAACGAATGACGAAAACGGACGGATTTATCAGGCTTTTACTACATATGAACACTTTTCAGTGTCTCCGCATACCGCAGCACGCGACATAGCTTTGCATACGATAAATGTAACCGTCTCAAAGAGAAAAGCGGCCAATGTGACGATCTGACTTTAAGTCGATTCGATAACAAGTGACGAAAGCGGACGGATTTCTCAGGTTTTTACTACATATGAACACTTTTCACATTCTCGCGGGCAACGCTGCTGCTACTCCTCCTTTCATGCAAAATCTTAAGGTCCTAGGTCATGTCCAAGCCACCAAAGACGGCTAAAAAGTGAATAATCGATAACAAAAACTTGAATTGTACTACTTCTTACTGGCTATTACTTCAACTTAGAAGCTTCTTCTGTGCTCTACTATGGTGCTTTTAGTGTCTCCGCATACCGCAGCACGCGACATAGCTTTGCAGACGATAAATGTAACCGTCTCAGAGAGAAAAGCGGCCAATGTGACGATCTGCCTTTAAGTCGATTCGATAACAAATGACGAAAACGGACTGATTTCTCAGGTTTTTACTACATATGAACACTTTTCACATTCTCCCATGCAACGCGGCTGCTACTCCTCCTTTCATGCAACATCTTAAAGTCCTAGGTCATCTCCAATCCACCAAAGCTGGCTAAAAAGTGAATAATCGAAAACTAAAACTTGAATTGTACTACTTCTTACTGGCTATTACTTCAACTTAGAAGCTTCTTCTGTGCTCTACTATGGTGCTTTTAGTGTCTCCGCATACCGCAGCACGCGACATAGCTTTGCAGACGATAAATGTAACCGTCTCAGAGAGAAGAGCGGCCAATGTGACGAACTGGCTTTAAGTCGATTCGATAACAAATGACGAAAACGGACGGATTTCTCAGGTTTTTACTACATATGAACACTTTTCACTTTCTCCCATGCAACGCGGCTGCTAGTCCTCCTTTCATGCAAAATCTTAAGGTCCTAGGTCATGTCCAAGCCACCAAAGCAGGCTAAAAAGTGAATAATCGACAACTAAAACTTCAATTGTACTACTTCTTACTGGCTATTACTTCAACATAGAAGCTTCTTCTGTGTTCTACTATGGTGCTTTTAGTGTTTCCGCATACCGCAGCACGCGACATAGCTTTGCAGACGATAAATGTAACCGTCTCAGAGAGAAAAGCGGCCAATGTGACGATCTGTCTTTAAGGCGATTCGATAACAAATGACGAAAGCGGACGGATTTCTCACGTTTTTACTACATATGAACACTTTTCACAATCTCGTGGGCAACGCGGCTGCTACTCCTCCTTTCATGCAAAATCTTAAGGTCCTAGGTCATGTCCAAGCCACAAAAGCAGGCTAAAAAGTGAATAATCGACAACTAAAACTTTAATTGTACTACTTCTTACTGGCTATTACTTCAGATTAGAAGCTTCTTCTGTGTTCTACTATGGTGCTTTTAGTGTTTCGGTATACTGCAGCACGCGACATAGCTTTGCAGACGATAAATGTAACCGTTTCAGAGAGAAGAACGGCCAATGTGACGATCTGGCTTTAAGTCGATTCGATAACGAACGACGAAAACGGACGAATTTATCAGGTTTTTACTACATATGAACACTTTTCACATTCTCCCGTGCAACGCGGCTGCTAGTCCTCCTTTCATGCAAAATCTTAAGGACCTAGGTCATGCCCAATCCACCAAAGCCGGCTAAAAAGTGAATAATCGACAACTAAAACTTCAATTGTACTACTTCTTACTGGCTATTACTTCAAATTAGAAGCTGCTTCTGTGTTCTACTAAGGTGCTTTTAGTGTTTCGGCATACCGCAGCACGCGACATAGCTTTGCAGACGATAAATGTAACCGTTTCAGAGAGAAGAGCGGCCAATGTGACGAACTGGCTTTAAGTCGATTCGATAACAAATGACGAAAACGGACGAATTTCTCAGGTTTTTACTACATATGAACACTTTTCACTTTCTCCCATGCAACGCGGCTGCTAGTCCTCCTTTCATGCAACATCTTAAGGTCCTAGGTCATGTCCAAGCCACCAAAGCAGGCTAAAAAGTAAATAATCGACAACTAAAACTTCAATTGTACTACTTCTTACTGGCTATTACTTCAACATAGAAGCTTCTTCTGTGTTCTACTATGGTGCTTTTAGTGTTTCCGCATACCGCAGCACGCGACATAGCTTTGCAGACGATAAATGTAACCGTTTCAGAGAGAAGAGCGGCCAATGTGACGATCTGGCTTTAAGTCGATTCGATAACAATTGACAAAAACGGACGGATTTCTCAGGTTTTTACTACATATGAACACTTTTCACATTCTCCCTTGCAACGCGGCTGCAAGTCCTCCTTTCACGCAAAATCTTAAGGTCCTAGGTGATGTCCAAGCCACCAAAGCCGGCTAAAAAGTGAATAATCGACAACTAAAACTTGAATTGTACTACTTCTTACTGGCTATTGCTTCAACTTAGAAGCTTCTTCTGTGCTCTACTATGGTGCTTTTAGTGTCTCCGCATACCGCAGCACGCGACATAGCTTTGCAGACGATAAATGTAACCGTCTCAGAGAGAAGAACGGCCAATGTGACGATCTGGCTTTAAGACGATTCGATAACAAATGACGAAAACGGACGGATTTCTCAGGTTTTTACTACATATGAACACTTTTCACATTCTCCCATGCAACGCGGCTGCTAGTCCTCCTTTCATGCAACATCTTAAGGTCCTAGGTCATGTCCAAGCCACCAAAGCCGGCTAAAAAGTGAATAATCGAAAACTAAAACTTGAATTGTACTACTTCTTACTGGCTATTACTTCAAATTAGAAGCTTCTTCTATGTTCTACTATGGTGCTTTTAGTGTTTCGGTATACTGCAGCACGCGACATAGCTTTGCAGACGATAAATGTAACCGTTTCAGAGAGAAGAACGGCCAATGTGACGATCTGGCTTTAAGTCGATTCGATAACGAATGACGAAAACGGACGGATTTATCAGGTTTTTACTACATATGAACACTTTTCACATTCTTCCGTGCAACGCGGCTGCTAGTCCTCCTTTGATGCAAAATCTTAAGGTCCTAGGTCATGCCCAAGCCACCAAAGCCGGCTAAAAAGTGAATAATCGACAACTAAAACTTGAATTGTACTACTTCTTACTGGCTATTGCTTCAACGTAGAAGCTTCTTCTGTGTTCTACTATGGTGCTTTTAGTGTCTCCGCATACCGCAGCACGCGACATAGCTTTGCATACGATAAATGTAACCGTCTCAGAGAGAAAAGCGGCCAATGTGACGATTTGACTTTAAGTCGATTCGATAACAAGTGACGAAAGCGGACGGATTTCTCAGGTTTTTACTACATATGAACACTTTTCACATTCTCGCGGGCAACGCTGCTGCTACTCCTCCTTTCATGCAAAATCTTAAGGTCCTAGGTCATGTCCAAGCCACCAAAGCAGGCTAAAAAGTGAATAATCGATAACTAAAACTTGAATTGTACTACTTCTTACTGGCTATTGCTTCAACTTAGAAGCTTCTTCTGTGTTCTACTATGGTGCTTTTAGTGTCTCCGCATACCGCAGCACGTGACATAGCTTTGCAGACGATAAATGTAACCGTCTCAGAGAGAAGAGCGGCCAATGTGACGATCTGTCTTTAAGGCGATTCGATAACAAATGACGAAAGCGGACGGATTTCTCAGGTTTTTACTACATATGAACACTTTTCACATTCTCGCGGGCAACGCGGCTGCTACTCCTCCTATCATGCAAAATCTTAAGGTCCTAGGTCATGTCCAAGCCACCAAAGCAGGCTAAAAAGTGAATAATCGACAACTAAAACTTCAATTGTACTACTTCTTACTGGCTATTACTTCAACATAGAAGCTTCTTCTGTGTTCTACTATGGTGCTTTTAGTGTTTCCGCATACCGCAGCATGCGACATAGCTTTGCAGACGATAAATGTAACCGTTTCAGAGAGAAGAGCGGCCAATGTGACGATCTGGCTTTAAGTCGATTCGATAACAATTGACGAAAACGGACGGATTTCTCAGGTTTTTACTACATATGAACACTTTTCACATTCTCCCTTGCAACGCGGCTGCAAGTCCTCCTTTCACGCAAAATCTTAAGGTCCTAGCTGATGTCCAAGCCACCAAAGCCGGCTAAAAAGTGAATAATCGACAACTAAAACTTGAATTGTACTACTTCTTACTGGCTATTGCTTCAACTTAGAAGCTTCTTCTGTGCTCTACTATGGTGATTTTAGTGTCTCCGCATACCGCAGCACGCGACATAGCTTTGCAGACGATAAATGTAACCGTCTCAGAGAGAAGAACGGCCAATGTGACGATCTGGCTTTAAGACGATTCGATAACAAATGACGAAAACGGACGGATTTCTCAGGTTTTTACTACATATGAACACTTTTCACATTCTCCCATGCAACGCGGCTGCTAGTCCTCCTTTCATGCAACATCTTAAGGTCCTAGGTCATGTCCAAGCCACCAAAGCCAGCTAAAAACTGAATAATCGAAAACTAAAACTTGAATTGTACTACTTCTTACTGGCTATTACTTCAAATTAGAAGCTTCTTCTATGTTCTACTATGGTGCTTTTAGTGTTTCGGTATACTGCAGCACGCGACATAGCATTGCAGACGATAAATGTAACCGTTTCAGAGAGAAGAACGGCCAATGTGACGATCTGGCTTTAAGTCGATTCGATAACGAATGACGAAAACGGACGGATTTATCAGGTTTTTACTACATATGAACACTTTTCACATTCTTCCGTGCAACGCGGCTGCTAGTCCTCCTTTGATGCAAAATCTTAAGGTCCTAGGTCATGCCCAAGCCACCAAAGCCGGCTAAAAAGTGAATAATCGACAACTAAAACTTGAATTGTACTACTTCTTACTGGCTATTGCTTCAACGTAGAAGCTTCTTCTGTGTTCTACTATGGTGCTTTTAGTGTCTCCGCATACCGCAGCACGCGACATAGCTTTGCATACGATAAATGTAACCGTCTCAGAGAGAAAAGCGGCCAATGTGACGATTTGACTTTAAGTCGATTCGATAACAAGTGACGAAAGCGGACGGATTTCTCAGGTTTTTACTACATATGAACACTTTTCACATTCTCGCGGGCAACGCTGCTGCTACTCCTCCTTTCATGCAAAATCTTAAGGTCCTAGGTCATGTCCAAGCCACCAAAGACGGCTAAAAAGTGAATAATCGATAACTAAAACTTGAATTGTACTACTTCTTACTGGCTATTGCTTCAACTTAGAAGCTTCTTCTGTGTTCTACTATGGTGCTTTTAGTGTCTCCGCATACCGCAGCACGTGACATAGCTTTGCAGACGATAAATGTAACCGTCTCAGAGAGAAGAGCGGCCAATGTGACGATCTGGCTTTTTAGTCGATTCGATAACAAGTGACGAAAGCGGACGGATTTCTCAGGTTTTTACTACATATGAACACTTTTCACATTCTCCCGTGCAACGCGGCTGCTACTCCTCCTTTCATGCAAAATATTAAGGTTCCACCTAATGTCCAAGCCACCAAAGCCGGCTAAAAAGTGAATAATCGACAACTAAAACTTGATTTGTACTACTTCTTACTGGCTATTACTTCAAATTAGAAGCTTCTTCTGTGTTCTATCATGGTGCTTTTAGTGTTTCGGTATACTGCAGCACGCGACATAGCTTTGCAGACGATAAATGTAACCGTTTCAGAGAGAAGAACGGCCAATGTGACGATCTGGCTTTAAGTCGATTCGATAACGAATGACGAAAACGGACGGATTTATCAGGTTTTTACTACATATGAACACTTTTCACATTCTTCCGTGCAACGCGGCTGCTAGTCCTCCTTTCATGCAAAATCTTAAGGTCCTAGGTCATGCCCAAGCCACCAAAGCCGGCTAAAAAGTGAATAATCGACAACTAAAACTTGAATTGTACTACTTCTCACTGGCTATTGCTTCAACGTAGAAGCTTCTTCTGTGTTCTACTATGGTGCTTTTAGTGTCTCCGCATACCGCAGCACGCGACATAGCTTTGCATACGATAAATGTAACCGTCTCAGAGAGAAAAGCGGCCAATGTGACGACCTGACTTTAAGTCGATTCGATAACAAGTGACGAAAGCGGACGGATTTCTCAGGTTTTTACTACATATGAACACTTTTCACATTCTCGCGGGCAACGCTGCTGCTACTCCTCCTTTCATGCAAAATCTTAAGGTCCTAGGTCATGTCCAAGACACCAAAGACGGCTAAAAAGTGAATAATCGATAACTAAAACTTGAATTGTACTACATCTTACTGGTTATTACTTCAACTTAGAAGCTTCTTCTGTGCTCTACTATGGTGCTTTTAGTGTCTCCGCATACCGCAGCACGCAGACATAGCTTTGCAGACGATAAATGTAACCGTCTCAGAGAGAAAAGCGGCCAATGTGACGATCTGGCTTTAAGTCGATTCGATAACAAATGACGAAAACGGACTGATTTCTCAGGTTTTTACTACATATGAACACTTTTCACATTCTCCCATGCAACGCGGCTGCTAGTCCTCCTTTCATGCAACATCTTAAAGTCCTAGGTCATGTCCAATCCACCAAAGCCGGCTAAAAAGTGAATAATCGACAACTAAAACTTGAATTGTACTACTTCTTACTGGCTATTACTTCAAATTAGAAGCTTCTTCTGTGTTCTACTATGGTGCTTTTAGTGTTTCGGTATACTGCAGCACGCGACATAGCTTTGCAGACGATAAATGTAACCGTTTCAGAGAGAAGAACGGCCAATGTGACGATCTGGCTTTTAGTCGATTCGATAACAAATGACGAAAACGGACGGATTTCTCAGGTTTTTACTACATATGAACACTTTTCACATTCTCCCGTGCAACGCGGCTGCTACTCCTCCTTTCATGCAAAATCTTAAGGTCCTAGGTCATGTCCAAGCCACCAAAGCAGGCTAAAAAGTGAATAATCGACAACTAAAACTTCAATTGTACTACTTCTTACTGGCTATTACTTCAACATAGAAGCTTCTTCTGTGTTCTACTATGGTGCTTTTAGTGTTTCCGCATACCGCAGCACGCGACATAGCTTTGCAGACGATAAATGTAACCGTTTCAGAGAGAAGAGCGGCCAATGTGACGAACTGGCTTTAAGTCGATTCGATAACAAATGACGAAAACGGACGGATTTCTCAGGTTTTTACTACATATGAACACTTTTCACTTTCTCCCATGCAACGCGGCTGCTAGTCCTCCTTTCGTGCAAAATCTTAAGGTCCTAGGTCATGTCCAAGCCCCCAAAGCAGGCTAAAAAGTGAATAATCGACAACTAAAACTTGAATTGTACTACTTCTTACTGGCTATTACTTCAAATTAGAAGCTTCTTCTGTGTTCTACTATGATGCTTTTAGTGTTTCGGCATACCGCAGCACGCGACATAGCTTTGCAGACGATAAATGTAACCGTTTCAGAGAGAAGAGCGGCCAATGTGACGATCTGGCTTTAAGTCGATTCGATAACAAATGACGAAAACGGACGGATTTCTCAGGTTTTTACTACATATGAACACTTTTCACATTCTCCCTTGCAACGCGGCTGCAAGTCCTCCTTTCACGCAAAATCTTAAGGTCCAAGTGATGTCCAAGCCACCAAAGCCGGCTAAAAAGTGAACAATCGACAACTAAAACTTGAATTGTACTACTTCTTACTGGCTATTGCTTCAACTTAGAAGCTTCTTCTGTGCTCTACTATGGTGCTTTTAGTGTCTCCGCAAACCGCAGCACGCGACATAGCTTTGCAGACGATAAATGTAGCCGTCTCAGAGAGAAAGCGGCCAATGTGACGATCTGGCTTTAAGTCGATTCGATAACAAATGACGAAAACGGACGGATTTCTCAGGTTTTTACTACATATGAACACTTTTCACATTCTCCCATGCAACGCGGCTGCTAGTCCTCCTTTCATGCAACATCTTAACTTCCTAGGTCATGTCCAAGCCACCATAGCCGGCTAAAAAGTGATTAATCGACAACTAAAACTTGATTTGTACTACTTCTTACTGGCTATTACTTCAAATTAGAAGCTTCTTCTGTGTTCTACTATGGCGCTTTTAGTGTTTCGGTATACTGCAGCACGCGACATAGCTTTGCAGACGATAAATGTAACCGTCTCAGAGAGAAAAGCGGCCAATGTGACGATCTGGCTTTAAGTCGATTGGATAACAAATGACGAAAACGGACTGATTTCTCAGGTTTTTACTACATATGAACACTTTTCACATTCTTCCGTGCAACGCGGCTGCTAGTCCTCCTTTCATGCAAAATCTTAAGGTCCTAGGTCATGCCCAAGCCACCAAAGCCGGCTAAAAAGTGAATAATCGACAACTAAAACTTGAATTGTACTACTTCTTACTGGCTATTGCTTCAACGTAGAGGCTTCTTCTGTGTTCTACTATGGTGCTTTTAGTGTCTCCGCATACCGCAGCACGCGACATAGCTTTGCATACGATAAATGTAACCGTCTCAGAGAGAAAAGCGGCCAATGTGACGATCTGACTTTAAGTCGATTCGATAACAAGTGACGAAAGCGGACGGATTTCTCAGGTTTTTACTACATATGAACCCTTTCACATTCTCGCGGGCAACGCTGCTGCTACTCCTCCTTTCATGCAAAATCTTAAGGTCCTAGGTCATGTCCAAGACACCAAAGACGGCTAAAAAGTGAATAATCGATAACTAAAACTTGAATTGTACTACTTCTTACTGGCTATTACTTCAACTTAGAAGCTTCTTCTGTGCTCTACTATGGTGCTTTTAGTGTCTCCGCATACCGCAGCACGCGACATAGCTTTGCAGACGATAAATGTAACCGTCTCAGAGAGAAAAGCGGCCAATGTGACGATCTGGCTTTAAGTCGATTCGATAACAAATGACGAAAACGGACTGATTTCTCAGGTTTTTACTACATATGAACACTTTTCACATTCTCCCATGCAACGCGGCTGCTAGTCCTCCTTTCATGCAACATCTTAAAGTCCTAGGTCATGTCCAATCCACCAAAGCCGGCTAAAAAGTGAATAATCGACAACTAAAACTTGAATTTTACTACTTCTTACTGGCTATTACTTCAAATTAGAAGCTTCTTCTGTGTTCTACTATGGTGCTTTTAGTGTTTCGGTATACTGCAGCACGCGACATAGCTTTGCAGACGATAAATGTAACCGTTTCAGAGAGAAGAACGGCCAATGTGACGATCTGGCTTTTAGTCGATTCGATAACAAATGACGAAAACGGACGGATTTCTCAGGTTTTTACTACATATGAACACTTTTCACATTCTCCCGTGCAACGCGGCTGCTACTCCTCCTTTCATGCAAAATCTTAAGGTCCTAGGTCATGTCCAAGCCACCAAAGCAGGCTAAAAAGTGAATAATCGACAACTAAAACTTCAATTGTACTACTTCTTACTGGCTATTACTTCAACATAGAAGCTTCTTCTGTGTTCTACTATGGTGCTTTTAGTGTTTCCGCATACCGCAGCACGCGACATAGCTTTGCAGACGATAAATGTAACCGTTTCAGAGAGAAGAGCGGCCAATGTGACGAACTGGCTTTAAGTCGATTCGATAACAAATGACGAAAACGGACGGATTTCTCAGGTTTTTACTACATATGAACACTTTTCACTTTCTCCCATGCAACGCGGCTGCTAGTCCTCCTTTCGTGCAAAATCTTAAGGTCCTAGGTCATGTCCAAGCCACCAAAGCAGGCTAAAAAGTGAATAATCGACAACTAAAACTTGAATTGTACTACTTCTTACTGGCTATTACTTCAAATTAGAAGCTTCTTCTGTGTTCTACTATGATGCTTTTAGTGTTTCGGCATACCGCAGCACGCGACATAGCTTTGCAGACGATAAATGTAACCGTTTCAGAGATAAGAGCGGCCAATGTGACGATCTGGCTTTAAGTCGATTCGATAACAAATGACGAAAACGGACGGATTTCTCAGGATTTTACTACATATGAACACTTTTCACATTCTCCCTTGCAACGCGGCTGCAAGTCCTCCTTTCACGCAAAATCTTAAGGTCCAAGTGATGTCCAAGCCACCAAAACCGGCTAAAAAGTGAACAATCGACAACTAAAACTTGAATTGTACTACTTCTTACTGGCTATTGCTTCAACTTAGAAGCTTCTTCTGTGCTCTACTATGGTGCTTTTAGTGTCTCCGCAAACCGCAGCACGCGACATAGCTTTGCAGACGATAAATGTAACCGTCTCAGAGAGAAAGCGGCCAATGTGACGATCTGGCTTTAAGTCGATTCGATAACAAATGACGAAAACGGACGGATTTCTCAGGTTTTTACTACATATGAACACTTTTCACATTCTCCCATGCAACGCGGCTGCTAGTCCTCCTTTCATGCAACATCTTAAATTCCTAGGTCATGTCCAAGCCACCATAGCCGGCTAAAAAGTGATTAATCGACAACTAAAACTTGATTTGTACTACTTCTTACTGGCTATTACTTCAAATTAGAAGCTTCTTCTGTGTTCAACTATGGTGCTT
Source organism: Schistocerca gregaria (assembly GCF_023897955.1). Classification (NCBI taxonomy): domain Eukaryota; kingdom Metazoa; phylum Arthropoda; class Insecta; order Orthoptera; family Acrididae; genus Schistocerca; species Schistocerca gregaria. The sequence continues at coordinate 763,849 of NW_026061826.1, forward strand.
TTAGTGTTTCGGTATACTGCAGCACGCGACATAGCTTTGCAGACGATAAATGTAACCGTCTCAGAGAGAAAAGCGGCCAATGTGACGATCTGGCTTTAAGTCGATTCGATAACAAATGACGAAAACGGACTGATTTCTCAGGTTTTTACTACATATGAACACTTTTCACATTCTCCCATGCAACGCGGCTGCTAGTCCTCCTTTCATGCAACATCTTAAAGTCCTAGGTCATGTCCAATCCACCAAAGCCGGCTAAAAAGTGAATAATCGACAACTAAAACTTGAATTGTACTACTTCTTACTGGCTATTACTACAACATAAAAGCTTCTTCTGTGTTCTACTATGGTGCTTTTAGTGTTTCCGCATACCGCAGCACGCGACATAGCTTTGCAGACGATAAATGTAACCGTTTCAGAGAGAAGAGCGGCCAATGTGACGATCTGGCTTTAAGTCGATTCGATAACAAATGACGGAAACGGACGGATTTCTCAGGTTTTTACTACATATGAACACTTTTCACTTTCTCCCTTGCAACGCGGGTGCAAGGCCTCCTTTCATGCAAAATCTTAAGGTCCTAGGTGATGTCCAAGCCACCAAAGCCGGCTAAAAAGTGAATAATCGATAACTAAAACTTGAATTGTACTACTTCTTACTGGCTATTGCTTCAACTTAGAAGCTTCTTCTGTGTTCTACTATGGTGCTTTTAGTGTCTCCGCATACCGCAGCACGTGACATAGCTTTGCAGACGATAAATGTAACCGTCTCAGAGAGAAAGGCGGCCAATGTGACGATCTGTCTTTAAGGCGATTCGATAACAAATGACGAAAGCGGACGGATTTCTCAGGTTTTTACTACATATGAACACTTTTCACATTCTCGCGGGCAACGCGGCTGCTACTCCTCCTTTCATGCAAAATCTTAAGGTCCTAGGTCATGTCCAAGCCACCAAAGCCGGCTAAAAAGTGAATAATCGACAACTAAAACTTGAATTGTACTACTTCTTACTGGCTATTACTTCAAATTAGAAGCTTCTTCTGTGTTCTACTATGGTGCTTTTAGTGTTTCGGTATACTGCAGCACGCGACATAGCTTTGCAGACGATAAATGTAACCGTTTCAGAGAGAAGAACGGCCAATGTGACGATCTGGCTTTAAGTCGATTCGATAACAAATGACGAAAACGGACGGATTTATCAGGTTTTTACTACATATGAACACTTTTCACATTCTCCCGTGCAACGCGGCTGCTAGTCCTCCTCTCATGCAAAATCTTAAGGTCCTAGGTCATGTCCAAGCCACCAAAGCCGGCTAAAAAGTGAATAATCGACAACTAAAACTTCAATTGTACTACTTCTTACTGGCTATTACTTCAACATAGAAGCTTCTTCTGTGTTCTACTATGGTGCTTTTAGTGTTTCCGCATACCGCAGCACGCGACATAGCTTTGCAGACGATAAATGTAACCGTTTCAGAGAGAAGAGCGGCCAATGTGACGAACTGGCTTTAAGTCGATTCGATAAAAAATGACGAAAACGGACGGATTTCTCAGGTTTTTACTACATATGAACACTTTTCACATTCTCCCGTGCAACGCGGCTGCTACTCCTCCTTTCATGCAAAATATTAAGGTTCCACCTAATGTCCAAGCCACCAAAGCCGGCTAAAAAGTGAATAATCGACAACTAAAACTTGAATTGTACTACTTCTTACTGGCTATTACTTCAAATTAGAAGCTTCTTCTGTGTTCTACTAAGGTGCTTTTAGTGTTTCGGCATACCGCAGCACGCGACATAGCTTTGCAGACGATAAATGTAACCGTTTCAGAGAGAAGAACGGCCAATGTGACGATCTGGCTTTAAGTCGATTCGATAACAAATGAAGAAAACGGACGGATTTCTCAGGTTTTTACTACATATGAATACTTTTCACATTCTCCCATGCAACGCGGCTGCTAGTCCTCCTTTCATGAACATCTTAAGGTCCTAGGTCATGTCCAAGCCACCAAAGCCGGCTAGAAAGTGAATAATCGGAAACTAAAACGTGAATTGTATTACTTCTTACTGGCTATTACTTCAAATTAGAAGCTTCTTCTGTGTTCTACTATGGTGCTTTTAGTGTTTCGGTATACTGCAGCACGCGACATAGCTTTGCAGACGATAAATGTAACCGTTTCAGAGTGAAGAACGGCCAATGTGACGATCTGGCTTTAAGTCGATTCGATAACGAATGACGAAAACGGACGGATTTCTCAGGTTTTTACTACATATGAACACTTTTCACATTCTCCCGTGCAACGCGGCTGCTAGTCCTCCTTTCATGCAAAATCTTAAGGTCCTAGGTCATGCCCAATCCACCAAAGCCGGCTAAAAAGTGAATAATCGACAACTAAAACTTGAATTGTACTACTTCTTACTGGCTATTGTTTCAACTTAGAAGCTTCCTCTGTGTTCTACTATGGTGCTTTTAGTGTCTCCGCATACCGCAGCACGCGACATAGCTTTGCATACGATAAATGTAACCGTCTCAGAGAGAAAAGCGGCCAATGTGACGATCTGACTTTAAGTCGATTCGATAACAAGAGACGAAAGCGGACGGATTTCTTAGGTTTTTACTACATATGAACACTTTTCACATTCTCGCGGGCAACGCGGCTGCTACTCCTCCTTTCATGCAAAATCTTAAGGTCCTAGGTCATGTCCAAGCCACCAAAGACGGCTAAAAAGTGAATAATCGATAACTAAAACTTGAATTGTACTACTTCTTACTGGCTATTACTTCAACTTAGAAGCATCTTCTGTGCTCTACTATGGTGCTTTTAGTGTCTCCGCATACCGCAGCACGCGACATAGCTTTGCAGACGATAAATGTAACCGTTTCAGAGAGAAGAGCGTCCAATGTGACGAACTGGCTTTAAGTCGATTCGATAACAAATGACGAAAACGGACGGATTTCTCAAGTTTTTACTACATATGAACACTTTTCACATTCTCCCGTGCAACGCGGCTACTACTCCTCCTTTCATGCAAAATATTAAGGTTCCACCTAATGTCCAAGCCACCAAAGCCGGCTAAAACGTGAATAATCGACAACTAAAACTTGAATTGTACTACTTCTTACTGGCTATTACTTCAACATAGAAGCTTCTTCTGTGTTCTACTATGATGCTTTTAGTGTTTCCGCATACCGCAGCACGCGACATAGCTTTGCAGACGATAAATGTAACCGTTTCAGAGAGAAGAGCGGTCAATTTGACGATCTGGCTTTAAGTCGATTCGATAACAAATGACGAAAACGTACGGATTTCTCAAGTTTTTACTACATATGAACACTTTTCACATTCTCCCATGCAACGCGGCTGCTAGTCCTCCTTTCATGCAAAATCTTAAGGTCCTAGGTCATGTCCAAGCCACCAAAGCCGGCTAAAATGTGAATAATCGGCAACTAAAACTTGAATTGTACTACTTCTTACTGGCTATTACTTCAACTTAGAAGCTTCTTCTGTGTTCTACTATGATGCTTTAAGTGTTTCCCCATACCGCAGCACGCGACATAGCTTTGCAGACGATAAATGTAACCATTTCAGAGAGAAGAGCGGCCAATGTGACGATCTGGCTTTAAGTCGATTCGATAACAAATGACGAAAACGGACGGATTTCTCAGGTTTTTACTACATATGAACACTTTTCACATTCTCCCTTGCAACGCGGCTGCAAGTCCTCCTTTCACGCAAAATCATAAGGTCCTAGGTGATGTCCAAGCCACCAAAGCCGGCTAAAAAGTGAATAATCGACAACTAAAACTTGAATTGTACTACTTCTTACTGGCTATTGCTTCAACGTAGAAGCATCTTCTGTGTTCTACTATGGTGCTTTTAGTGTCTCCGCATACCGCAGCACGCGACATAGCTTTGCATACGATAAATGTAACCGTCTCAGAGAGAAAAGCGGTTAATGTGACGATCTGACTTTAAGTCGATTCGATAACAAGTGACGAAAGCGGACGGATTTCTCAGGTTTTTACTACATATGAACACTTTTCACATTCTCCCATGCAACGCGGCAGCTAGTCCTCCTTTCATGCAACATCTTAAAGTCCTAGGTCATGTCCAATCCACCAAAGCCGGCTAAAAAGTGAATAATCGACAACTAAAACTTGAATTGTACTACTTCTTACTGTCTATTACTTCAACATAGAAGCTTGTTCTGTGTTCTACTATGGTGCTTTTAGTGTTTCCGCATACCGCAGCACGCGACATAGCTTTGCAGACGATAAATGTAACCGTTTCAGAGAAAAGAGCGGCCAATGTGACGATCTGGCTTTAAGTCGATTCGATAACAAGTGACGAAAACGGACGGATTTCTCAGGTTTTTACTGCATGTGAACACTTTTCACATTCTCCCGTGCAACGCGGCTGCTAGTCCTCCTTTCATGCAAAATGTTAAGGTCCTAGGTCATGCCCAAGCCACCAAAGCTGGCTAAAAAGTGAATAATCGACAACTAAAACTTGAATTGTACTACTTCTTACTGGCTATTGCTTCAACTTAGAAGCTTCTTCTGTGTTCTACTATGGTGCTTTTAGTGTCTCCGCATACCGCAGCACGCGACATAGCTTTGCATACGATAAATGTAACCGTCTCAGAGAGAAAAGCGGCCAATGTGACGATCTGGCTTTAAGTCGATTCGATAACAAATGACGAAAACGGACGGATTTCTCAGGTTTTTACTACATATGAACACTTTTCACATTCTCCCATGCAACGCGGCTGCTAGTCCTCCTTTCATGCAACATCTTAAAGACCTAGGTCATGTCCAAGCCACCAAAGCCGGCTAAAAAGTGAATAATCGACAACTAAAACTTGAATTGTACTACTTCTTACTGGCTATTAGTTCAACTTAGAAGCTTCTTCTGTGTTCTACTATGGTGCTTTTTGCGTCTAAGCATACCGCAGCAAGCGACATAGATGTGCAGACGATAAATGTAACCGTTTCAGACAGAAAAGTGGCCAATGTGACGATCTGGCTTTAAGTCGATTCGACAACAAGTGACGAAAACGAACGGATTTCTAAGGTTTTTACTACATATGAACACTTTTCACATTCTCCCATGCAACGCGGCTGCTAGTCCTCCTTTCATGCAACATCTTAAAGTCCTAGGTCATGTCCAATCCACCAAAGCCGGCTAAAAAGTGAATAATCGACAACTAAAACTTGAATTGTACTACTTCTTACTGTCTATTACTTCAACATAGAAGCTTCTTCTGTGTTCTACTATGGTGCTTTTAGTGTTTCCGCATACCGCAGCACGTGACATAGCTTTGCAGACGATAAATGTAACCGTTTCAGTGAGAAGAGCGGCCAATGTGACGATCTGGCTTTAAGTCGATTCGATAACAAATGACGAAAACGGACGGATTTCTCATGTTTTTACTGCATATGAACACTTTTCACATCCCGCGTGCAAAGCGGCTGCTAGTCCTCCTTTCATGCAAAATCTTAAGGTCCTAGGTCATGCCCAAGCCACCAAAGTCGGCTAAAAAGTGAATAATCGACAACTAAAACTTGAATTGTACTACTTCTCACTGGCTATTGCTTCAACGTAGAAGCTTCTTCTGTGTTCTACTATGGTGCTTTTAGTGTGTCAGCATACCGCAGCACGCAACATAGCTTTGCATACGATAAATGTAACCGTCTCAGAGAGAAAAGCGGCCAATGTGACGATCTGACTTTAAGTCGATTCGATAACAAGTGACGAAAGCGGACGGATTTCTCAGGTTTTTACTACATATGAACACTTTTCACATTCTCGCGGGCAACGCCGCTGCTACTCCTCCTTTCATGCAAAATCTTAAGGACCTAGGGCATGTGCAAGCCACCAAAGACGGCTAAAAAGTGAATAATCGATAACTAAAACTTGAATTGTACTACTTCTTACTGGCTATTACTTCAACTTAGAAGCTTCTTCTGTGCTCTACTATGGTGCTTTTAGTGTCTCCGCATACCGCAGCACGCGACATAGCTTTGCAGACGATAAATGTAACCGTCTCAGGGAGAAAAGCGGCCAATGTGACGATCTGGCTTTAAGTCGATTCGACAACAAGTGACGAAAACGAACGTATTTCTAAGGTTTTTACTACATATGAACACTTTTCACATTCTCCCATGCAACGCGGCTGCTTGTCCTCCTTTCATGCAACATCTTAAAGTCCTAGGTATGTCCAATCCACCAAAGCCGGCTAAAAAGTGAATAATCGACAACTAAAACTTGAATTGTACTACTTCTTACTGTCTATTACTTCAACATAGAAGCTTCTTCTGTGTTCTACTATGGTGCTTTTAGTGTTTCCGCATACCGCAGCACGCGACATAGCTTTGCAGACGATAAATGTAACCGTTTCAGAGAGAAGAGCGGCAAATGTGACGATCTGGCTTTAAGTCGATTCGATAACAAATGACGAAAACGGACGGATTTCTCAGGTTTTTACTGCATATGAACACTTTTCACATTCTCCCGTGCAACGCGGCTGCTAGTCCTCCTTTCATGCAAAATCTTAAGGTCCTAGGTCATGCCCAAGCCACCAAAGCCGGCTAAAAAGTGAATAATCGACAACTAAAACTTGAATTTTACTGCTTCTTACTGGCTATTAGTTCAACTTAAAAGCTTCTTCTGTGTTCTACTATGGTGCTTTTTGCGTCTCCGCATACTGCAGCACGCGACATAGCTTTGCAGACGATAAATGTAACCGTTTCAGACAGAAGAGCGGCCAATGTGACGATCTGGCTTTAAGTCGATTCGACAACAAGTGACGAAAACGAACGGATTTCTAAGGTTTTTACTACATATGAACACTTTTCACATTCTCCCATGCAACGCGGCTGCTAGTCCTCCTTTCATGCAACATCTTAAAGTCCTAGGTCATGTCCAATCCACCAAAGCCGGCTAAAAAGTGAATAATCGACAACTAAAACTTGAATTGTACTACTTCTTACTGTCTATTACTTCAACATAGAAGCTTGTTCTGTGTTCTACTATGGTGCTTTTAGTGTTTCCGCATACCGCAGCACGCGACATAGCTTTGCAGACGATAAATGTAACCGTTTCAGAGAAAAGAGCGGCCAATGTGACGATCTGGCTTTAAGTCGATTCGATAACAAGTGACGAAAACGGACGGATTTCTCAGGTTTTTACTGCATGTGAACACTTTTCACATTCTCCCGTGCAACGCGGCTGCTAGTCCTCCTTTCATGCAAAATGTTAAGGTCCTAGGTCATGCCCAAGCCACCAAAGCTGGCTAAAAAGTGAATAATCGACAACTAAAACTTGAATTGTACTACTTCTTACTGGCTATTGCTTCAACTTAGAAGCTTCTTCTGTGTTCTACTATGGTGCTTTTAGTGTCTCCGCATACCGCAGCACGCGACATAGCTTTGCATACGATAAATGTAACCGTCTCAGAGAGAAAAGCGGCCAATGTGACGATCTGGCTTTAAGTCGATTCGATAACAAATGACGAAAACGGACGGATTTCTCAGGTTTTTACTACATATGAACACTTTTCACATTCTCCCATGCAACGCGGCTGCTAGTCCTCCTTTCATGCAACATCTTAAAGACCTAGGTCATGTCCAAGCCACCAAAGCCGGCTAAAAAGTGAATAATCGACAACTAAAACTTGAATTGTACTACTTCTTACTGGCTATTAGTTCAACTTAGAAGCTTCTTCTGTGTTCTACTATGGTGCTTTTTGCGTCTAAGCATACCGCAGCAAGCGACATAGATGTGCAGACGATAAATGTAACCGTTTCAGACAGAAAAGTGGCCAATGTGACGATCTGGCTTTAAGTCGATTCGACAACAAGTGACGAAAACGAACGGATTTCTAAGGTTTTTACTACATATGAACACTTTTCACATTCTCCCATGCAACGCGGCTGCTAGTCCTCCTTTCATGCAACATCTTAAAGTCCTAGGTCATGTCCAATCCACCAAAGCCGGCTAAAAAGTGAATAATCGACAACTAAAACTTGAATTGTACTACTTCTTACTGTCTATTACTTCAACATAGAAGCTTCTTCTGTGTTCTACTATGGTGCTTTTAGTGTTTCCGCATACCGCAGCACGTGACATAGCTTTGCAGACGATAAATGTAACCGTTTCAGTGAGAAGAGCGGCCAATGTGACGATCTGGCTTTAAGTCGATTCGATAACAAATGACGAAAACGGACGGATTTCTCATGTTTTTACTGCATATGAACACTTTTCACATCCCGCGTGCAAAGCGGCTGCTAGTCCTCCTTTCATGCAAAATCTTAAGGTCCTAGGTCATGCCCAAGCCACCAAAGTCGGCTAAAAAGTGAATAATCGACAACTAAAACTTGAATTGTACTACTTCTCACTGGCTATTGCTTCAACGTAGAAGCTTCTTCTGTGTTCTACTATGGTGCTTTTAGTGTGTCAGCATACCGCAGCACGCAACATAGCTTTGCATACGATAAATGTAACCGTCTCAGAGAGAAAAGCGGCCAATGTGACGATCTGACTTTAAGTCGATTCGATAACAAGTGACGAAAGCGGACGGATTTCTCAGGTTTTTACTACATATGAACACTTTTCACATTCTCGCGGGCAACGCCGCTGCTACTCCTCCTTTCATGCAAAATCTTAAGGACCTAGGGCATGTGCAAGCCACCAAAGACGGCTAAAAAGTGAATAATCGATAACTAAAACTTGAATTGTACTACTTCTTACTGGCTATTACTTCAACTTAGAAGCTTCTTCTGTGCTCTACTATGGTGCTTTTAGTGTCTCCGCATACCGCAGCACGCGACATAGCTTTGCAGACGATAAATGTAACCGTCTCAGGGAGAAAAGCGGCCAATGTGACGATCTGGCTTTAAGTCGATTCGACAACAAGTGACGAAAACGAACGTATTTCTAAGGTTTTTACTACATATGAACACTTTTCACATTCTCCCATGCAACGCGGCTGCTTGTCCTCCTTTCATGCAACATCTTAAAGTCCTAGGTATGTCCAATCCACCAAAGCCGGCTAAAAAGTGAATAATCGACAACTAAAACTTGAATTGTACTACTTCTTACTGTCTATTACTTCAACATTGAAGCTTCTTCTGTGTTCTACTATGGTGCTTTTAGTGTTTCCGCATACCGCAGCACGCGACATAGCTTTGCAGACGATAAATGTAACCGTTTCAGAGAGAAGAGCGGCAAATGTGACGATCTGGCTTTAAGTCGATTCGATAACAAATGACGAAAACGGACGGATTTCTCAGGTTTTTACTGCATATGAACACTTTTCACATTCTCCCGTGCAACGCGGCTGCTAGTCCTCCTTTCATGCAAAATCTTAAGGTCCTAGGTCATGCCCAAGCCACCAAAGCCGGCTAAAAAGTGAATAATCGACAACTAAAACTTGAATTTTACTGCTTCTTACTGGCTATTAGTTCAACTTAAAAGCTTCTTCTGTGTTCTACTATGGTGCTTTTTGCGTCTCCGCATACTGCAGCACGCGACATAGCTTTGCAGACGATAAATGTAACCGTTTCAGACAGAAGAGCGGCCAATGTGACGATCTGGCTTTAAGTCGATTCGACAACAAGTGACGAAAACGAACGGATTTCTAAGGTTTTTACTACATATGAACACTTTTCACATTCTCCCATGCAACGCGGCTGCTAGTCCTCCTTTCATGCAACATCTTAAAGTCCTAGGTCATGTCCAATCCACCAAAGCCGGCTAAAAAGTGAATAATCGACAACTAAAACTTGAATTGTACTACTTCTTACTGTCTATTACTTCAACATAGAAGCTTCTTCTGTGTTCTACTATGGTGCTTTTAGTGTTTCCGCATACCGCAGCACGCGACATAGCTTTGCAGACGATAAATGTAACCGTTTCAGAGAGAAGAGCGGCCAATGTGACGATCTGGCTTTAAGTCGATTCGATAACAAATGACGAAAACGGACGGATTTCTCAGGTTTTTACTGCATATGAACACTTTTCACATTCTCCCGTGCAACGCGGTTGCTAGTCCTCGTTTCATGCAAAATGTTAAGGTCCTAGGTTATGCCCAAGCCACCAAAGCCGGCTAAAAAGTGAATAATCGACAACTAAAACTTGAATTGTACTACTTCTTACTGGCTATTGCTTCAACTTAGAAGCTTCTTCTGTGTTCTACTATGGTGCTTTTAGTGTCTCCGCATACCGCAGCACGCGACATAGCTTTGCATACGATAAATGTAACCGTCTCAGAGAGAAAAGCGGCCAATGTGACGATCTGACTTTAAGTCGATTCGATAACAAGTGACGAAAGCGGACGGATTTCTCAGGTTTTTACTACATATGAACACTTTTCACATTCTCGCGGGCAACGCGGCTGCTACTCCTCCTTTCATGCAAAATCTTAAGGTCCTAGGTCATGTCCAAGCCACCAAAGACGGCTAAAAAGTGAATAATCGATAACTAAAACTTGAATTGTACTACTTCTTACTGGCTATTACTTCAACTTAGAAGCTTCTTCTGTGCTCTACTATGGTGCTTTTAGTGTCTCCGCATACCGCAGCACGCGACATAGCTTTGCAGACGATAAATGTAACCGTCACAGAGAGAAAAGCGGCCAATGTGACGATCTGGCTTTAAGTCGATTCGATAACAAATGACGAAAACGGACTGATTTCTCAGGTTTTTACTACATATGAACACTTTTCACATTCTCCCATGCAACGCGGCTGCTAGTCCTCCTTTCATGCAACATCTTAAAGCCCTAGGTCATGTCCAATCCACCAAAGCCGGCTAAAAAGTGAATAATCGACAACTAAAACTTCAATTGTACTACTTCTTACTGGCTATTACTTCAACATAGAAGCTTCTTCTGTGTTCGACTATGGTGCTTTTAGTGTTTCCGCATACCGCAGCACGCGACATAGCTTTGCAGACAATAAATGTAACCGTTTTAGAGAGAAGAGCAGCCAATGTAACGATCTGGCTTTAAGTCAATTCGATAACAAATGACGAAAGCGGACGGATTTCTCAGGTTTTTACTACATATGAACACTTTTCACATTCTCGCGTGCAACGCGGCAGCTTGTCCTCCTTTCATGCAAAATCTTAAGGTTCCACCTAATGTCGAAGCCACCAAAGCCGGCTAAAAAGTGAATAATCGACAACTGAAACTTGAGTTGTACTACTTCTTACTGGCTATTACTTCAAATTAGAAGCTTCTTCTGTGTTCTACTATGGTGCTTTTAGTGTTTCGGCATACCGCAGCACGCGACATAGCTTTGCAGGCGATAAATGTAACTGTTTCAGAGAGAAGAACGGCCAATGTGACGATCTGGCTTTAAGTCGATTCGATAACAAATGACGAAAACGGACGGATTTCTCAGGTTTTTCTACATATGAACACTTTTCACATTCTCCCGTGCAACGCGGCTGCTAGTCCTCCTTTCATGCAAAATCTTATGGTCCTAGGACATGTCATAGCCACCAAAGCCGGCTAAAAAGTGAATAATCGACAACTAACACTTGAATTGTACTACATCTTACTGGCTATTACTTCAACGTAGAAGCTTCTTCTGTGTTCTACTATGGTGCTTTTAGTGTTTCCGCATACTGCAGCACGCGACATAACTTTGCAGACGATAAATGTAACCGTTTCAGAGAGAAGAGCGGCCAATGTGACGATCTGGCTTTAAGTCGATTCGATAACAAATGACGAAAACGGACGGATTTCTCAGGTTTTTCTATATATGAACACTTTTCACATTCTCCCGTGCAACGCGGCTGCTAGTCCTCCTTTCATGCAACATCTTAAAGTCCTAGGTCATGTCCAATCCACCAAAGCCGGCTAAAAAGTGAATAATCGACAACTAAAACTTGAATTGTACTACTTCTTACTGGCTATTACTTCAACATAGAAGCTTCTTCTGTGTTCTACTATGGTGCTTTTAGTGTCTCCGCATACCGCAGCACGCGACATAGCTTTGCATACGATAAATGTAACCGTCTCAGAGAGAAAAGCGGCCAATGTGACGATCTGACTTTAAGTCGATTCGATAACAAGTGACGAAAGCGGACGGATTTCTCAGGTTTTTACTACATATGAACACTTTTCACATTCTCGCGGGCAACGCGGCTGCTACTCCTCCTTTCATGCAAAATCTTAAGGTCCTAGGTCATGTCCAAGCCACCAAAGACGGCTAAAAAGTGAATAATCGATAACTAAAACTTGAATTGTACTACTTCTTACCGGCTATTACTTCAACTTAGAAGCTTCTTCTGTGCTCTACTATGGTGCTTTTAGTGTCTCCGCATACCGCAGCACGCGACATAGCTTTGCAGACGATAAATGTAACCGTCTCAGAGAGAAAAGCGGCCAATGTGACGATCTGGCTTTAAGTCGATTCGATAACAAATGACGAAAACGGACTGATTTCTCAGGTTTTTACTACATATGAACACTTCTCACATTCTCCCATGCAACGCGGCTGCTAGTCATCCTTTCATGCAACATCTTAAAGTCTTAGGTCATGTCCAATCCACCAAAGCCGGCTAAAAAGTGAATAATCGACAACTAAAACTTGAATTTTACTACTTCTTACTGGCTATTAGTTCAACTTAGAAGCTTCTTCTGTGTTCTACTATGGTGCATTTGCGTCTCCGCATACCGCAGCACGCGACATAGCTTGCAGACGATAAATGTAACCGTTTCAGACAGAATAGCGGCCAATGTGACGATCTGCCTTTAAGTCGATTCGACAACAAGTGACGAAAACGAACGGATTTCTAGTGATTTTACTACATATGAACACTTTTCACATTCTCGCGGGCAACGCGGCTGCTAGTCCTCCTTTCATGCAAAATCTTAAAGTCCTAGGTCATGTCCAATCCACCAAAGCCGGCTAAAAAGTGAATAATCGACAACTAAAACTTGAATTGTACTACTACTTCAACATAGAAGCTTCTTCTGTGTTCTACTATGGTGCTTTTAGTGTTTCCGCATACCGCAGCACGCGACATAGCTTTGCAGGCGATAAATGTAACCGTTTCAGAGAGAAGAGCGGCCAATGTGACGATCTGGCTTTAAGTCGATTCGATAACAAATGACGAAAACGGACGGATTTCTCAGGTTTTTACTGCATATGAACACTTTTCACATTCTCCCGTGCAACGCGGCTGCTAGTCCTCCTTTCATGCAATATGTTAAGGTCCTATGTCATGCCCAAGCCACGAAAGAGGGCTAAAAAGTGAATAATCGACAACTAAAACTTGAATTGTACTACTTCTTACTGGCTGTTGCTTCAACTTAGAAGCTTCTTCTGTGTTCTACTATGGTGCTTTTAGTGTCTCCGCATACCGCAGCACGCGATATAGCTTTGCATACGATAAATGTAACCGTCTGAGACAGAAAAGCGGCCAATGTGACGATCTGACTTTAAGTCGATTCGATAACAAGTGACGAAAGCGGACGGATTTCTCAGGTTTTTACTACATATGAACACTTTTCACATTCTCGCGTGCAACGCGGCAGCTTGTCCTCCTATCATGCAAAATCTTAAGGTTCCACCTAATGTCAAAGCCACCAAAGCCGGCTAAAAAGTGAATAATCGACAACTAAAACTTGAATTGTACTACTTCTTACTGGCTATTACTTCAACATAGAAGCTTCTTCTGTGTTCTACTATGGTGCTTTTAGTGTTTCCGCATACCGCAGCACGCGACATAGCTTTGCAGACGATAAATGTAACCGTTTCAGAGAGAAGAGCGGCCAATGTGACAATCTGGCTTTAAGTCGATTCGATAACGAATGACGAAAACGGACGGATTTCTCAGGTTTTTACTGCATATGAACACTTTTCACATTCTCCCGGGCAACGCGGCTGCTAGTCCTCCTTTCATGCAAAATCTTAAGGTCCTAGGTCATGTCCAAGCCACCAAAGCCGGCTAAAAAGCGAATAATCGACAACTAAAACTTCAATTGTACTACTTCTTACTGGCTATTACTTCAACATAGAAGCTTCTTCTGTGTTCTACTATGGTGCTTTTAGTGTTTCCGCATACCGCAGCACGCGACATAGCTTTGCAGACAATAAATGTAACCGTTTTAGAGAGAAGAGCAGCCAATGTGACGATCTGGCTTTAAGTCAATTCGATAACAAATGACGAAAGCGGACGGATTTCTCAGGTTTTTACTACATATGAACACTTTTCACATTCTCGCGTGCAACGCGGCAGCTTGTCCTCCTTTCATGCAAAATCTTAAGGTTCCACCTAATGTCAAAGCCACCAAAGCCGGCTAAAAAGTGAATAATCGACAACTAAAACTTGAATTGTACTACTTCTTACTGGCTATTACTTCAAATTACATGCTTCTTCTGTGTTCTACTATGGTGCTTTTAGTGTTTCGGCATACCGCAGCACGCGACATAGCTTTGCAGGCGATAAATGTAACCGTTTCAGAGAGAAGAACGGCCAATGTGACGATCTGGCTTTAAGTCGATTCGATAACAAATGACGAAAACGGACGGATTTCTCAGGTTTTTACTACATATGAACACTTTTCACATTCTCGCGTGCAACGCGGCAGCTAGTCGTCCTTTCATGCAAAATCTTAGGGTTCCACCTAATGTCAAAGCTACCAAAGCCGGCTAAAAAGTGAATAATCGACAACTAAAACTTGAATTGTACTACTTCTTACTGGCTATTACTTCAAATTAGAAGCTTCTTCTGTGTTCTACTATGGTGCTTTTAGTGTTTCCGCATACCGCAGCAAGCAACTTAGCTTTGCAGACGATAAATGTAACCGTCTCAGAGCGAAAAGCGGCAAATGTGACGATCTGGCTTTAAGTCAATTCGATAATAAATGACGAAAACGGACGGATTTCTCAGGTTTTTACTACATATGAACACTTTTCACATTCTCCCATGCAACGCTGCTGCTAGTCCGCCTTTCATGCAAAATCTTATGGTCCTAGGTCATGTCCAAGCTACCAAAGACGGCTAAAAAGTGAATAATCGATCACTAATACTTGAATTTTACTACTTCTTACTGGCTATTAGTTCAACTTAGAAGCTTCTTCTGTGTTCTACTATGGTGCTTTTTGTGTCTCCGCATACCGCAGCACGCGACATAGCTTTGCAGACGATAAATGTAACCGTTTCAGACAGAAGAGCGGCCAATGTGACGATCTGGCTTTAAGTCGATTCGACAACAAGTGACGAAAACGAACGGATTTCTAAGGTTTTTACTACATATGAACACTTTTCACATTCTCCCGTGCAACGCGGCTGCTAGTCCTCCTTTCATGGAAAATCTTATGGTCCAAGGACATGTCATAGCCACCAAAGCCGGCTAAAAAGTGAATAATCGACAACTAAAACTTGAATTGTACTACATCTTACTGGCTATTACTTCAAATTAGAAGCTTCTTCTGTGTTCTACTATGGTGCTTTTAGTGTTTCCGCATACTGCAGCACGCGACATAACTTTGCAGACGATAAATGTAACCGTTTCAGAGAGAAGAGCGGCCAATGTGACGATCTGGCTTTAAGTCGATTCGATAACAAATGACGAAAACGGACGGATTTCTCAGGTTTTTCTACATATGAACACTTTTCACATTCTCCCGTGCAACGCGGCTGCTACTCCTCCTTTCATGCAAAATATTAAGGTTCCACCTAATGTCGAAGACACCAAAGCCGGCTAAAAAGTGAATAATCGACAACTAAAACTTGAATTGTACTACTTCTTACTGGCCTTGACTTCAAATTAGAAGCTTCTTCTGTGTTCTACTATGATGCTTTTAGTGTTTCGGCATACCGCAGCACGAGACATAGCTTTGCAGACGATAAATGTAACCGCTTCAGAGAGAAGAACGGCCAGTGTGACGATCTCGCTTTAAGTCGATTCGATAACAAATGACGAAACGGACGGATTTATCAGGTTTGTACTACATATGAACACTTTTCACATTCTCCCGTGCAACGCGGCTGCTAGTCCTCCTTTCATGCAAATTCTTAAGGTGCTAGGTCATGTCCAAGCCACCAAAGCCGGCTAAAATGTGAATAATCGACAACTAAAACTTGAATTGTACTACTTCTTACTGGCTATTACTTCAACTTAGAAGCTTCTTCTGTGTTCTACTATGGTGCTTTAAGTGTTTCCGCATACCGCAGCACGCGACATAGCTTTGCAGACCATAAATGTAACCGTCTCAGAGAGAAAAGCGGCCAATGTGACGATCTGGCTTTAAGTCGATTCGATAACAAATGACGAAAACGGACGGATTTCTCAGGTTTTTACTACATATGAACACATTTCACATTCTCCCATGCAACGCGGCTGCTAGTCCTCCTTTCATGCAAAATCTTAAGGTCATAGGTCATGTCCAAGCCACCAAAGCAGGCTAAAAAGTGAATAATCAACAACTAAAACTTCAATTGTACTACTTCTTACTGGCTATTACTTCAACATAGAAGCTTCTTCTGTGTTCTACTATGGTGCTTTTAGTGTTTCCGCATACCGCAGCACGCGACATAGCTTTGCAGACGATAAATGTAACCGTTTCAGAGAGAAAAGCGGCCAATGTGACGATCTGGCTTTAAGTCGATTCGATAACAAATGACGAAAACGGACGGATTTCTCAGGTTTTTACTACATATGAACACTTTTCACATTCTCCCTTGCAACGCGGCTGCAAGTCCTCCTTTCCTGCAAAATCTTAAGGTCCTAGGTGATGTCCAAGCCACCAAAGCCGGCTAAAAAGTGAATAATCGACAACTAAAACTTGAATTGTACTACTTCTTACTGGCTATTGCTTCAACTTAGAAGCTTCTTCTGTGTTCTACTATGGTGCTTTTAGTGTCTCCGCATACCGCAGCACGCGACATAGCTTTGCAGACGATAAATGTTACCGTCTCAGAGAGAAAAGCGGCCAATGTGACAATCTGGCTTTAAGTCGATTCGATAACAAGTGACGACAGCGGACGGATTTCTCAGGTTTTTACTACATCTGAACAATTTTCACATTCTCGCGGGCAACGCGGCTGCTACTCCTCCTTTCATGCAAAATCTTAAGGTCCTAGGTCATGTCCCAGCCACCAAAGCCGGCTAAAAAGTAAATAATCGACAACTAAAACTTCAATTGTACTACTTCTTACTGGCTATTACTTCAACATAGAAGCTTCTTCTGTGTTCTACTATGGTGCTTTTAGTGTTTCCGCATACCGCAGCACGCGACATGGCTTTGCAGACGATAAATGTAACCGCTTCAGAGAGAAGAGCGGCCAATGTGACGATCTGACTTTAAGTCGATTCGATAACAAGTGACGAAAGCGGACGGATTTCTCAGGTTTTCACTACATATGAACAATTTTCACATTCTCGCGGGCAACGCGGCTGCTACTCCTCCTTTCATGCAAAATCTTAAGGTCCTAGGTCATGTCCAAACCACCAAAGACGACTAAAACTTGAATTGTACTACTTCTTAATGGCTATTACTTCAACTTCGAAGCTTCTTCTGTGTTCTACTATGGTGCTTTTAGTGTCTCCGCATACCGCAGCACGCGACATAGCTTTGCAGACGATAAATGTAACCGTCTCAGAGAGAAAAGCGGCCAATGTGACGATCTGACTTTAAGTCGATTCGATAACAGATGACGAAAACGGACTGATTTCTCAGGTTTTTACTACATATGAACACTTTTCACATTCTCGCGTGCAACGCGGCAGCTTGTCCTCCTTTCATGCAAAATCTTAAGGTTCCACCTAATGTCAAAGCCACCAAAGCCGGCTAAAAAGTGAATAATCGACAACTAAAACTTGAATTGTACTACTTCTTACTGGCTATTACTTCAAATTACATGCTTCTTCTGTGTTCTACTATGGTGCTTTTAGTGTTTCGGCATACCGCAGCACGCGACATAGCTTTGCAGGCGATAAATGTAACCGTTTCAGAGAGAAGAACGGCCAATGTGACGATCTGGCTTTAAACCGATTCGATAACAAATGACGAAAACGGACGGATTTCTCAGGTTTTTACTACATATGAACACTTTTCACATTCTCCCATGCAACGCTGCTGCTAGTCCGCCTTTCATGCAAAATCGTAAGGTCCTAGGTCATGTCCAAGCTACCAAAGACGACTAAAAAGTGAATAATCGATAACTAAAACTTGAATTTTACTACTTCTTACTGGCTATTAGTTCAACTTAGAAGCTTCTTCTGTGTTCTACTATGGTGCTTTTTGTGTCTCCGCATACCGCAGCACGCGACATAGCTTTGCAGACGATAAATGTAACCGTTTCAGACAGAAGAGCGGCCAATGTGACGATCTGGCTTTAAGTCGATTCGACAACAAGTGACGAAAACGAACGGATTTCTAAGGTTTTTACTACATATGAACACTTTTCACATTCTCCCGTGCAACGCGGCTGCTAGTCCTCCTTTCATCCAAAATCTTGTGGTCCAAGGACATGTCATAGCCACCAAAGCCGGCTAAAAAGTGAATAATCGACAACTAAAACTTGAATTGTACTACTTCTTACTGGCTATTACTTCAAATTAGAAGCTTCTTCTGTGTTCTACTATGATGCTTTTAGTGTTTCGGCATACCGCAGCACGCGACATAGCTTTGCAGACGATAAATGTAACCGTTTCAGAGAGAAGAACGGCCAATGTGACGTTCTGGCTTTAAGTCGATTCGATAACAAATGACGAAACGGACGGATTTATCAGGTTTGTACTACATATGAACACTTTTCACATTCTCCCGTGCAACGCGGCTGCTAGTCCTCCTTTCATGCAAATTCTTAAGGTGCTAGGTCATGTCCAAGCCACCAAAGCCGGCTAAAATCTGAATAATCGACAACTAAAACTTGAATTGTACTACTTCTTACTGGCTATTACTTCAACTTAGAAGCTTCTTCTGTGTTCTACTATGGTGCTTTAAGTGTTTCCGCATACCGCAGCACGCGACATAGCTTTGCAGACGATAAATGTAACCGTCTCAGAGAGAAAAGCGGCCAATGTGACGATCTGGCTTTAAGTCGATTCGATAACAAATGACGAAAACGGACGGATTTCTCAGGTTTTTACTACATATGAACACATTTCACATTCTCCCATGCAACGCGGCTGCTAGTCCTCCTTTCATGCAAAATCTTAAGGTCATAGGTCATGTCCAAGCCACCAAAGCAGGCTAAAAAGTGAATAATCAACAACTAAAACTTCAATTGTACTACTTCTTACTGGTTATTACTTCAAATTACATGCTTCTTCTGTGTTCTACTATGGTGCTTTTAGTGTTTCGGCATACCGCAGCACGCGACATAGCTTTGCAGACAATAAATGTAACCGTTTTAGAGAAGAGAGCAGCCAATGTGACGATCTGGCTTTAAGTCAATTCGATAACAAATGACGAAAGCGGACGGATTTCTCAGGTTTTTACTACATATGAACACTTTTCACATTCTCGCGTGCAACGCGGCAGCTTGTCCTCCTTTCATGCAAAATCTTAAGGTTCCACCTAATGTCAAAGCCACCAAAGCCGGCTAAAAAGTGAATAATCGACAACTAAAACTTGAATTGTACTACTTCTTACTGGTTATTACTTCAAATTACATGCTTCTTCTGTGTTCTACTATGGTGCTTTTAGTGTTTCGGCATACCGCAGCACGCGACATAGCTTTGCAGGCGATAAATGTAACCGTTTCAGAGAGAAGAACGGCCAATGTGACGATCTGGCTTTAAGTCGATTCGATAACAAATGACGAAAACGGACGGATTTCTCAGGTTTTTACTACATATGAACACTTTTCACATTCTCGCGTGCAACGCGGCAGCTAGTCCACCTTTCATGCAAAATCTTAGGGTTCCACCTAATGTCAAAGCTACCAAAGCCGGCTAAAAAGTGAATAATCGACAACTAAAACTTGAATTGTACTACTTCTTACAGGCTATTACTTCAAATTAGAAGCTTCTTCTGTGTTCTACTATGGTGCTTTTAGTGTTTCCGCATACCGCAGCAAGCGACTTAGCTTTGCAGACGATAAATGTAACCGTCTCAGAGCGAAAAGCGGCAAATGTGACGATCTGGCTTTAAGTCAATTCGATAATAAATGACGAAAACGGACGGATTTCTCAGGTTTTTACTACATATGAACACTTTTCACATTCTCCCATGCAACGCTGCTGCTAGTCCGCCTTTCATGCAAAATCTTAAGGTCCTAGGTCATGTCCAAGCTACCAAAGACGGCTAATAAGTGAATAATCGATAACTAAAACTTGAATTTTACTACTTCTTACTGGCTATTAGTTCAACTTAGAAGCTTCTTCTGTGTTCTACTATGGTGCTTTTTGTGTCTCCGCATACCGCAGCACGCGACATAGCTTTGCAGACGATAAATGTAACCGTTTCAGACAGAAGAGCGGCCAATGTGACGATCTGGCTTTAAGTCGATTCGACAACAAGTGACGAAAACGAACGGATTTCTAAGGTTTTTACTACATATGAACACTTTTCACATTCTCCCGTGCAACGCGGCTGCTAGTCCTCCTTTCATGCAAAATCTTATGGTCCAAGGACATGTCATAGCCACCAAAGCCGGCTAAAAAGTGAATAATCGACAACTAAAACTTGAATTGTACTACATCTTACTGGCTATTACTTCAAATTAGAAGCTTCTTCTGTGTTCTACTATGGTGCTTTTAGTGTCTCCGCATACCGCAGCACGCGACATAGCTTTGCAGACGATAAATGTAACCGTCTCAGAGAGAAAAGCGGCCAATGTGACGATCTGACTTTAAGTCGATTCGATAACAAGTGACGACAGCGGACGGATTTCTCAGGTTTTTACTACATATGAACACTTTTCACATTCTCCCGTGCAACGCAGCTGCAAGTCCTCCTTTCATGGAAAATCTTAAGGTCCTAGGTCATGTCCAAGCCACCAAAGAAGGCTAAAAAGTTAATAATCGACAACTAAAACTTGAATTGTACTACTTCTTACTGGCTATTACTTCAACTTAGAAGCTTCTTCTGTATTCTACTATGTTGCTTTTAGTGTTTCGGCATACCGCAGCACGCGACATAGCTTTGCAGACGATAAATGTAACCGTTTCAGAGAGAAGATCGGCCAATGTGACGATCTGGCTTTAAGTCGATTCGATAACAAATGACGAAAACGGACGGATTTCTCAGGTTTTTACTACATATGAGCACTTTTCACATTCTCCCGTGCAACGCGGCTGCAAGTCCTCCTTTCATGGAAAATCTTAAGGTCCTAGGTCATGTCCAAGCCACCAAAGCCGGCTAAAAAGTGAATAACCGACAACTAATACTTGAATTGTACTACTTCTTACTGGCTATTACTTCAACTTACAAGCTTCTTCTGTGTTCTACTATGGTGCTTTTAGTGTTTCCGCATACCGCAGCACGCGACATAGCTTTGCAGACGATAAATGTAACCGTTTCAGAGAGAAGAGCGGCCAATGTGACGATCTGACTTTAAGTCGATTCGATAACAAGTGACGAAAGCGGACGGATTTCTCAGGTTTTCACTACATATGAACAATTTTCACATTCTCGCGGGCAACGCGGCTGCTACTCCTCCTTTCATGCAAAATCTTAAGGTCCTAGGTCATGTCCAAACCACCAAAGACGACTAAAACTTGAATTGTACTACTTCTTAATGGCTATTACTTCAACTTCGAAGCTTCTTCTGTGTTCTACTATGGTGCTTTTAGTGTCCTCGCATACCGCAGCACGCGACATAGCTTTGCAGACGATAAATGTAACCGTCTCAGAGAGAAAAGCGGCCAATGTGACGATCTGACTTTAAGTCGATTCGATAACAAATGACGAAAACGGACTGATTTCTCAGGTTTTTACTACATATGAACACTTTTCACATTCTCGCGGGCAACGCGGCTGCTACCCCTCCTTTCATGCAAAATCTTAAGGTCCTAGGTCATGTCCAAGCCACCAAAGCCGGCTAAAAAGTGAATAATCGACAACTAAAACTTGAATTGTACTACTTCTTACTGGCTATTACTTCAAATTAGAAGCTTCTTCTGTGTTCTACTATGGTGCTTTTAGTGTTTCGGCATACCGCAGCACGCGACATAGCTTTGTAGACGATAAATGTAACCGTTTCAGAGAGAAGAACGGCCAATGTGACAATCTGGCTTTAAGTCGATTCGATAACAAGTGACGACAGCGGACGGATTTCTCAGTTTTTTACTACATCTGAACAATTTTCACATTCTCGCGGGCAACGCGGCTGCTACTCCTCCTTTCATGCAAAACCATAAGGTCCTAGGTCATGTCCCAGCCACCAAAGCCGGCTAAAAAGTGAATAATCGACAACTAAAACTTGAATTGTACTACTTCTTACTGGCTATTACTTCAACATAGAAGCTTCTTCTGTGTTCTACTATGGTGCTTTTAGTGTTTCCGCATACCGCAGCACGCGACATAGCTTTGCAGACAATAAATGTAACCGTTTTAGAGAGAAGAGCAGCCAATGTGACGATCTGGCTTTAAGTCAATTCGATAACAAATGACGAAAGCGGACGGATTTCTCAGGTTTTTACTACATATGAACACTTTTCACATTCTCGCGTGCAACGCGGCAGCTTGTCCTCCTTTCATGCAAAATCTTAAGGTTCCACCTAATGTCAAAGCCACCAAAGCCGGCTAAAAAGTGAATAATCGACAACTAAAACTTGAATTGTACTACTTCTTACTGGCTATTACTTCAAATTACATGCTTCTTCTGTGTTCTACTATGGTGCTTTTAGTGTTTCGGCATACCGCAGCACGCGACATAGCTTTGCAGGCGATAAATGTAACCGTTTCAGAGAGAAGAACGGCCAATGTGACGATCTGGCTTTAAGTCGATTCGATAACAAATGACGAAAACGGACGGATTTCTCAGGTTTTTACTACATATGAACACTTTTCACATTCTCGCGTGCAACGCGGCAGCTAGTCCACCTTTCATGCAAAATCTTAGGGTTCCACCTAATGTCAAAGCTACCAAAGCCGGCTAAAAAGTGAATAATCGACAACTAAAACTTGAATTGTACTACTTCTTACAGGCTATTACTTCAAATTAGAAGCTTCTTCTGTGTTCTACTATGGTGCTTTTAGTGTTTCCGCATACCGCAGCAAGCGACTTAGCTTTGCAGACGATAAATGTAACCGTCTCAGAGCGAAAAGCGGCAAATGTGACGATCTGGCTTTAAGTCAATTCGATAATAAATGACGAAAACGGACGGATTTCTCAGGTTTTTACTACATATGAACACTTTTCACATTCTCCCATGCAACGCTGCTGCTAGTCCGCCTTTCATGCAAAATCTTAAGGTCCTAGGTCATGTCCAAGCTACCAAAGACGGCTAAAAAGTGAATAATCGATAACTAAAACTTGAATTTTACTACTTCTTACTGGCTATTAGTTCAACTTAGAAGCTTCTTCTGTGTTCTACTATGGTGCTTTTTGTGTCTCCGCATACCGCAGCACGCGACATAGCTTTGCAGACAATAAATGTAACCGTTTCAGACAGAAGAGCGGCCAATGTGACGATCTGGCTTTAAGTCGATTCGACAACAAGTGACGACAGCGGACGGATTTCTCAGGTTTTTACTACATATGAACACTTTTCACATTCTCCCGTGCAACGCAGCTGCAAGTCCTCCTTTCATGGAAAATCTTAAGGTCCTAGGTCATGTCCAAGCCACCAAAGAAGGCTAAAAAGTTAATAATCGACAACTAAAACTTGAATTGTACTACTTCTTACTGGCTATTACTTCAACTTAGAAGCTTCTTCTGTATTCTACTATGTTGCTTTTAGTGTTTCGGCATACCGCAGCACGCGACATAGCTTTGCAGACGATAAATGTAACCGTTTCAGAGAGAAGATCGGCCAATGTGACGATCTGGCTTTAAGTCGATTCGATAACAAATGACGAAAACGGACGGATTTCTCAGGTTTTTACTACATATGAGCACTTTTCACATTCTCCCGTGCAACGCGGCTGCAAGTCCTCCTTTCATGGAAAATCTTAAGGTCCTAGGTCATGTCCAAGCCACCAAAGCCGGCTAAAAAGTGAATAACCGACAACTAATACTTGAATTGTACTACTTCTTACTGGCTATTACTTCAACTTACAAGCTTCTTCTGTGTTCTACTATGGTGCTTTAAGTGTTTCCGCATACCGCAGCACGCGACATAGCTTTGCAGACGATAAGTGTAACCGTCTCAGAGAGAAAAGCGCCCAATGTGACGATCTGGCTTCAAGTCGATTCGATAACAAATGACGAAAACGGACGGATTTCTCAGGTTTTTACTACATATGAACACTTTTCACATTCTCCCATGCAACGCGGCTGCTAGTCCTCGTTTCATGCAAAATCTTAAGGTCCTAAGTCATGTCCAAATCACCAAAGACGACTAAAACTTGAATTGTACTACTTCTTAATGGCTATTACTTCAACTGAGAAGCTTCTTCTGTGTTCTACTCTACTATGGTGCTTTTAGTGTCTCCGCATACCGAAGCACGCGACATAGCTTTGCAGACGATAAATGTAACCGTCTCAGAGAGAAAAGCGGCCAATGTGACGATCTGACTTTAAGTCGATTCGATAACAAATGACGAAAACGGACTGATTTCTCAGGTTTTTACTACATATGAACACTTTTCACATTCTCCCATGCAACGCGGCTGCAAGTCCTCCTTTCATGCAAAATCTTAAGGTCATAGGTCATGTCCAAGCCACCAAAGCAGGCTAAAAAGTGAATAATCGACAACTAAAACTTGAATTGTACTACTTCTTACTGGATATTACTTCAACATAGAAGCTTCTTCTGTGTTCTACTATGGTGCTTTTAGTGTTTCCGCATACCGCAGCACGCGACATAGCTTTGCAGACGATAAATGTAACCGTTTCAGACAGAAGAGCGGCCAAAGTGACGATGTGGCTTTAAGTCGATTCGACAACAAGTGACGAAAACGAACGGATTTTTAAGGTTTTTACTACATATGAACACTTTTCACATTTTCCCGTGTAACTCGGCTGCTAGTCCTCTTTTCATGCAAAATCTTATGGTCCTAGGTCATGTCATAGCCACCAAAGCCGGCTAAGAAGTGAATAATCGACAACTAAAACTTGAATTGTACTACTTCTTACTGGCTATTACTTCAACTTAGAACCTTCTTCTGTGTTCTACTATGGTGCTTTTAGTGTTTACGCATACTGCGGCACGCGACATAGCTTTGCAGACGATAAATGTAACCGTCTCAGAGAGAAAAGCGGCCAATGCGACGATCTGGCTTTAAGTCGATTCGATAACAAATGACGAAAACGGACGGATTTCTCAGGTTTTTACTACATATGAACACTTTTCACATTCTCCCGTGCAACGCGGCTGCTACTCCTCCTTTCATGCAAAATATTAAGGTTCCACTTAATGTCCAAGCCAGTAAAGCCGGCTAAAAAGTGAATAATCGACAACTAAAACTTGAATTGTACTACTTCTTACTGGCTATTACTTCAAATTAGAAGCTTCTTCTGTGTTCTACTAAGGTGCTTTTAGTGTTTCGGCATACCGCAGCACGCGACATAGCTTTGCAGACGATAAATGTAACCGTTTCAGAGAGAAGAACGGCCAATGTGACGATCTGGCTTTAAGTCGATTCGATAACAAATGACGAAAACGGACGGATTTCTCAGGTTTTTACTACATATGAACACTTTTCACATTCTCTCGTGCAACGCGGCTGCACGTCCTCCTTTCATGAAAAATCTTAAGGTCCTAGGTCATGTCCAAGCCACCAAAGCCGGCTAAAAAGTGAATAATCGACAACTAAAACTTGAATTGTACTACTTCTTACTGGCTATAACTTCAACTTAGAAGCTTCTTCTGTGTTCTACTATGGTGCTTTAAGTATTTCCGCATACCGCAGCACGCGACATAGCTTTGCAGACGATAAATGTAACCGTCTCAGAGAGAAAAGCGGCCAATGCGACGATCTGGCTTTAAGTCGATTCGATTACAAATGACGAAAACGGACGGATTTCTCAGGTTTTTACTACATATGAACACTTTTCACATTCTTGCGGGCAACGCGGCTGCTACTCCTCCTTTCATGCAAAATCTTAAAGTCCTAGGTCATGTCCAAGCCTCCAAAGCCGGCTAAAAAGTGAATAATCGACAACTAAAACTTTAATTGTACTACTTCTTACTGGCTATTACTTAAAATTAGAAGCTTCTTGTGTGTTCTACTATTGTGCTTTTAGTGTTTACGCATACCGCAGCACGCGACATAGCTTTGCAGACGATAAATGTAACCGTATCAGAGAGAAAAGCGCCCAATGTGACGATCTGGCTTTAAGTCGATTCGATAACAAATGAGGAAAACGGACGGATTTCTCAGGTTTTTACTACATATGAACACTTTTCACATTCTCCCATGCAACGCGGCTGCTATTCCTCCTTTCATGCAAAATCTTAAGGTCCTAGGTCATGTCCAAGCCACCAAAGCCGGCTAAAAAGTGAATAATCGACAACTAAAACTTGAATAGTACTACTTCTTTCTGGCTATTACGTCAACTTAGAAGCTTTTCTGTGTTCTACTATGGTGCTTTTAGTGTTTCCGCATACCGCAGCACGCGACATAGCTTTGCAGACGATAAATGTAACCGTTTCAGAGAGAAGAGCGGCCAATGTGACGATCTGGCTTTAAGTCAATTCGATAACAAATGACGAAAGCTGACGGATTTCTCAGGTTTTTACTACATATGAACACTTTTCACATTCTCGCGTGCAACGCGGCTGCTAGTCCTCCTTTCATGCAAAATCTTAAGGTTCCACCTAATGTCAAAGCCACCAAAGCCGGCTAAATAGTGAATAATCGACAACTAAAACTTGAATTCTACTACTTCTTACTGGCTATTACTATCAAATTAGAAGCTTCTTCTGTGTTCTACTATGGTGCTTTTAGTGTTTCGTCATACCGCAGCACGCGACATAGCTTTGCAGACGATAAATGTAACCGTCTCAGAGAGAAAAGCGGCCAATGTGACGATCTGGCTTTAAGTCGATACTATAACAAATGACGAAAACCCACGGATTTCTCAGGTTTTTACTACATATGAACACTTTTCACATTCTCCCGTGCAACGCGGCTGCAAGTCCTCCTTTCATGGAAAATCTTAAGGTCCCATGTCATGTCCAAGCCACCAAAGAAGGCTAAAAAGTGAATAATCGACAACTAAAACTTGAATTGTACTACTTCTTACTGGCTATTACTTCAACTTAGAAGCTTCTTCTGTCTTCTACTATGGTGCTTTTAGTGTTTCCGCATACCGCAGCACGCGACATAGCTTTGCAGACGATAAATGTAACCGTCTCTGAGAGAAAAGCGGCCAATGTGACGATCTGGCTTTAAGTCGATTCGATAAGAAATGACGAAAACGGACGGATTTCTCAGGTTTTTACTACATATGAACACTTTGCACATTCTCGCGTGCAACGCGGCTGCTAGTCCTCCTTTCATGCAAAATCTTAAGGTTCCACCTAATGTCAAAGCCACCAGAGCCGGCTAAAATGTGAATAATCGACAACTAAAACTTCAATTGTACTACTTCTTACTGGCTATTACTTCAAATTAGAAGCTTCTTCTGTGTTCTCCTATGGTGCTTTTAGTGTTTCGGCATACCGCAGCACGCGACATAGCTTTGCAGACCATCAATGTAACCGTCTCAGAGAGAAAAGCGCCCAATGTGACGATCTGGCTTTAAGTCGATTCGATAACAAATGACGAAAACGGACTGATTTCTCAGGTTTTTACTACATATGAACACTTTTCACATTCTCCCATGCAACGCGGATGCTAGTCCTCCTCTCATGCAAAATCTTAAGGTCCTAGGTCATGTCCAAGCCACCAAAGCCGGCTAAA
The DNA here is from genome assembly GCF_023897955.1 of Schistocerca gregaria. Classification (NCBI taxonomy): domain Eukaryota; kingdom Metazoa; phylum Arthropoda; class Insecta; order Orthoptera; family Acrididae; genus Schistocerca; species Schistocerca gregaria. Next base: position 791,827 of record NW_026061826.1, read on the forward strand.
AAGTGAATAATCGACAACTAAAACTTGAATTGTACTACTTCTTTCTGGCTATTACTTCAAGTTAGAAGCGTTTCTGTGTTCTACTATGGTGCTTTTAGTGTTTCCGCATACCGCAGCACGCGACATAGCTTTGCAGACGATAAATGTAACCGTTTCAGAGAGAAGAGCGGCCAATGTGACGATCTGGCTTTAAGTCGATTCGATAACAAATGACGAAAGCGGACGGGTTTCTCAGGTTTTTACTACATATGAACACTTTTCACATTCCCGCGTGCAACGCGGCTGCTAGTCCTCCTTTCATGCAAAATCTTAAGGTTCCACCTAATGTCAAAGCCACCAAAGCCGGCTAAAAAGTGAATAATCGACAACTAAAACTTGAATTGTACTACTTCTTACTGGCTATTACTTCAAATTAGAAGCTTCTTCTGTGTTCTACTATGGTACTTTTAGTGTTTCGGCATACCGCAGCACGCGACATAGTTTTGCAGACGATAAATGTAACCGTCTCAGAGAGAAAAGCGGCCAATGTGACGATCTGGCTTTAAGTCGATACGATAACAAATGACGAAAACCCACGGATTTCTCAGGTTTTTACTACATATGAACACTTTTCACATTCTCCCATGCAACGCTGCTGCTAGTCCTCTTTTCATGGAAAATCTTAAGGTCCTAGGTTATGTCCAAGCCACCAAAGACGGCTAAAAGGTGAATAATCGATAACTAAAACTTGAATTGTACTACTTCTTACTGGCTATTACTTCAACTTAGAAGCTTCTTCTGTGTTGTTCTATGGTGCTTTTAGTGTTTCCGCATACCGCAGCACGCAAAATAGCTTTGCAGCCGATAAGTGTAACCGTTTCAGAGAGAAGAGCGATCTGGCTTTAAGTCGATTCGATAAAAAATGACGAAAACGGACGGATTTCTCAGGTTTTTACTACATATGAACACTTTTCACATTCTCCCATGCAACGCGGCTGCTAGTCCTCCTTTCATGCTAAATCGTAAGGTCTTAGGTCATGTCCAAGCCACCAAAGCCGGCTAAAAAGTGAATAATTTACAGCTAAAACTTGAATTGTACTACTTCTTACTGGCTATTACTTCAACTTAGAAGCTTCTTCTGTGTTGTTCTATGGTGCTTTTAGTGTTTCCGCATACCGCAGCAGGCAAAATAGCTTTGCAGCCGATAAGTGTAACCGTTTCAGAGAGAAGAGCGATCTGGCTTTAAGTCGATTCGATATCAAATGACGGAAACGGACGGATTTCTCAGGTTTTTACTACATATGAACACTTTTCACATTCTCCCGTGCAACGCGGCTGATAGTCCTCCTTCCATGCAAAATCTTAAGGTCCTAGGTCATGTCCAAGCCACCAAAGCCGGCTAAAAAGTGAATAATCGACAACTAAAACTTGAATTGTACTACGTCTTACTGGCTATTACTTCAACGTAGAAGCTTCTTCTGTGTTCTTCTATGGTGCTTTTAGTGTCTCCGCATACCGCAGCACGCGACATAGCTTTGCAGACGATAAATGTAACCGTTTCAGAGAGAAGAACGGCCAATGTGACGATCTGGCTTTAAGTCGATTCGATAACAAATGACGAAAACGGACGGATTTCTCAGGTTTTTACTACATATGAACACTTTTCACATTCTCCCGTGCAACGCGTCTGCAAGTCCTCCTTTCATGGAAAATCTTAAGGTCCTAGGTCATGTCCAAGCCACCAAAGAAGGCTAAAAAGTGAATAATCGACAACTAAAACTTGAATTGTACTACTTCTTACTGGCTATTACTTCAACTTAGAAGATTCTTCTGTGTTCTACTATGGTGCTTTTAGTGTTTCCGCATACCGCACCACGCGACATAGCTTTGCAGACGATAAATGTAACCGTCTCAGAGAGAAAAGCGGCCAATGTGACGATCTGGCTTTAAGTCGATTCGATAACAAATGACGAAAACGGACGGATTTCTCAGGTTTTTACTACGTATGAACACTCTTCACATTCTCCCGTGCAACGCGGCTGCTAGTCCTCCTTTCATGCTAAATCGTAAGGTCCCAGGTCATGTCCAAGCCACCAAAGCCGGCTAAAAAGTGAATAATCGACAACTAAAACTTGAATTGTACTACTTCTTACTGGCTATTACTTCAACATAGAAGCTTCTTCTGTGTTCTACTATGGTGCTTTTAGTGTTTCCGCATACCGCAGCACGCGACATAGCTTTGTAGACAATAAATGTACCATTTCAGAGAGAAGAGCGGCCAATGTGACGATCTGGCTTTAAGTCGATTCGATAACAAATGATGAAAACGGACGGATTTCTCAGGTTTGCACTACATATGAACACTTTTCACATTCTCCCGTGCAACGCGGCTGCTAGTCCTCCTTTCATGCAAAATCTTATGATCCTAGGTCATGTCATAGCCACCAAAGCCGGCTAAAAAGTGAACAATCGACAACTAAAACTTGAATTGTACTACTTCTTACTGGCTTTTACTTCAACTTAGAAGCTTCTTCTGTGTTCTACTATCGTGCTTTTAGTGTCTCCGCATACCGCAGCACGCGACATAGCTTTGCAGACGATAAATGTGACCGTCTCAGAGAGAAAAGCGGCCAATGTGACGATCTGGCTATAAGTCGATTCGATAACAAATGACGAAAACGGACAGATTTCTCAGGTTTTTACTACATATGAACACTTTTCACATTCTCCCGTGCAACGTGGCTGCTAGTCCTCCTTTCATGCAAAATCTTAACGTTCCACCTCATGTCCAAGCCTCCAAAGCCGGCTAAAAAGTGAATAATCGATAACTAAAACTTGAATTGTACAACTTCTTACTGGCTATCACTTCAACTTAGAAGCTTCTTCTGTGTTCTACTATGGTGCTTTTAGTGTCTCCGCATACCGCAGTTCGCGACATAGCTTTGCAGACGATTAATGTAACCGTCTCAGAGAGAAGAGCGGCCAATGTGACGATCTGGCTTTAAGGCGATTCGATAACAAATGACGAAAATGGACGGATTTCTCAGGTTTTTACTACATATGAACACATTTCACATTCTCCCATGCAACGCGGCTGCTAGTCCTCCTTTCATGCAAAATCTTAAGGTCCTAGGTCACGTCCAAGCCACCAAAGCCGGCTATCAGGTGAATAATCGATAACTAAAACTTGAATTGTACTACTTCTTACTGGCTATTGCATCAACTTAGAAGCTTCTTCTGTGTTCTACTATGGTGCTTTTAGTGTTTCCGCATAACGAAGCACACGACATAGCTTTGCAGACGATAAATGTAACCGTCTTAGAGAGAAAAGCGGCCTATGTGACGATCTGGCTTTAAGACGATTCGATAACAAATGACGAAAACGTACGGATTTCTCAGGTTTTTACTACATATGAACACTTTTCACATTCTCCCATGAAACGCGGCTGCTAGTCCTCCTTTCATGCAAAATCTTAAGGTCCTAGGGCATGTTCAAGCCAACAAAGGCGGCTAAAAAATGAATAATTGACAACTAAAACTTCAATTGTACTACTTCTTACTGGCTATTACTTCAACATAGAAGCTTCTTCTGTGTTCTACTATGGTGCTTTTAGTGTTTCCGCATACCGCAGCACGCGACATAGCTTTGTAGACGATAAATGTACCATTTCAGAGAGAAGAGCGGCCAATGTGACGATCTGGCTTTAAGTCGATTCGATAACAAATGATGAAAACGGCCGGATTTCTCAGGTTTGTACTATATATGAACACTTTTCACAATCTCCCGTGCAACGCGGCTGCTAGTCCCTTCTTTCATGCAAGATCTTATGATCCTAGGTCATGTCATAGCCACCAAATCCGGCTAATAAGTGAACAATCGACAACTAAAACTTGAATTTTACTACTTCTTACTGGCGTTTACTTCAACTTAGAAGCTTCTTCTGTGTTCTACTATCGTGCTTTTAGTGTCTCCGCATACTGTAGCACGAGACATAGCTTTGCAGACGATAAATGTGACCATCTCAGAGAGAAAAGCGGCCAATGTGACGATCTTGTTTTAAGTCGATTCGATAAAAAATGACGAAAACGGACGGATTTCTCAGGTTTTTACTGCATATGAACACTTTTCACATTCTCCCGTGCAACTCGGCTGCTAGTCCTCCTTTCATGCAAAATCTTAAGGTCCTAGGTCATGTCATAGCCACCAAAGCCGGCTAATAAGTGAACAATCGACAACTAAAACTTGAATTGTACTACTTCTTACTGGCTATTACTTCAACTTAGGAGCTTCTTCTGTGTTCTACTATCGTGCTTTTAGTGTTTCCGCATACCGCAGCACGCGACATAGCTTTGCAGACAACAAATGTAACCGTCTCAGAGAGAAAAGCGGCCAATGTGAAGATCTGGCTTTAAGTCGATTCGATAAAAAATGACGAAAACGGACGGATTTCTCAGGTTTTTACTGCATATGAACACTTTTCACATTCTCCCGTGCAACTCGGCTGCTAGTCCTCCTTTCATGCAAAATCTTAAGGTCCTAGGTCATGTCCAAGCCACCAAAACCGGCTAAAAAGTAAATAATCGACAACTAAAACTTGAATTGTACAACTTCTTACTGGCTATTACTTCAACTTAGAAGCTTCTTCTGTGTTGTTCTATGGTGCTTTTAGTGTTTCCGCATAGCGCAGCAGGCAAAATAGCTTTGCAGCCGATAAGTGTAACCGTTTCAGAGAGAAGAGCGATCTGGCTTTAAGTCGATTCGATATCAAATGACGAAAACGGACGGATTTCTCAGGTTTTTACTACATATGAACACTTTTCACATTCTCCCATGCAACGCGGCTGATAGTCCTCCTTCCATGCAAAATCTTAAGGTCCTAGGTCATGTCCAAGCCACCAAAGCCGGCTAAAAAGTGAATAATCGACAACTAAAACTTGAATTGTACTACGTCTTACTGGCTATTACTTCAACGTAGGAGCTTCTTCTGTGTTCTTCTATGGTGCTTTTAGTGTCTCCGCATACCGCAGCACGCGACATAGCTTTGCAGACGATAAATGTAACCGTTTCAGAGAGAAGAACGGCCAATGTGACGATCTGGCTTTAAGTCGATTCGATAACAAATGACGAAAACGGACGGATTTCTCAGGTTTTTACTACATATGAACACTTTTCACATTCTCCCGTGCAACGCGGCTGCAAGTCCTCCTTTCATGGAAAATCTTAAGGTCCTAGGTCATGTCCAAGCCACCAAAGAAGGCTAAAAAGTGAATAATCGACAACTAAAACTTGAATTTTACTACTTCTTACTGGCGTTTACTTCAACTTAGAAGCTTCTTCTGTGTTCTACTATCGTGCTTTTAGTGTCTCCGCATACCGCAGCACGCGACATAGCTTTGCAGACGATAAATGTAACCGTTTCAGAGAGAAGAGCGGCCAATGTGACGATCTGGCTTTAAGTCGATTCGATAACAAATGACGAAAACGGACGGATTTCTCAGGTTTTTACTACATATGAACACTTTTCACATTCTCCCATGCAACGCGGCTGCTAGTCCTCCTTTCATGCAAAATCTTAAGGTCCTAGGTCATGTCCAAGCCACCAAAGCCGGCTAAAAAGTGATTTATCGACAACTAAAACTTGAATTTTACTATTTCTTACTGGCTATTACTTCAACTTAGAAGCTTCTTCTGTGTTCTAATATGGTACTTTTAGTGTCTCCGCATACCGCAGCACGCGACATAGCTTTGCAGACGATAAATGTGACCGTCTCAGAGAGAAAAGCGTCCAATGTGACGATCTGGCTATAAGTCGATTCGATAACAAATGACGAAAACGGACAGATTTCTCAGGTTTTTACTACATATGAACACTTTTCAAATTCTCCCGTGCAACGTGGCTGCTAGTCCTCCTTTCATGCAAAATCTTAAGGTCCTAGGGCATGTTCAAGCCACCAAAGCCGGCTAAAAAGTGAATAATTGACAACTAAAACTTCAATTATACTACTTCTTACTGGCTATTACTTCAACATAGAAGCTTCTTCTGTGTTCTACTATGGTGCTTTTAGTGTTTCCGCATACCGCAGCACGCGACATAGCTTTGTAGACGATAAATGTACCATTTCAGAGAGAAGAGCGGAAAATGTGACGATCTGGCTTTAAGTCGATTCGATAACAAATGATGAAAACGGCCGGATTTCTCAGGTTTGTACTACATATGAACACTTTTCACATTCTCCCGTGCAACGCGGCTGCTAGTCCTCCTTTCATGCAAGATCTTATGATCCTAGGTCATGTCATAGCCACCAAAGCCGGCTAAAAAGTGAACAATCGACAACTAAAACTTGAATTGTACTACTTCTTACTGGCGTTTACTTCAACTTAGAAGCTTCTTCTGTGTTCTACTATCGTGCTTTTAGTGTCTCCGCATACCGCAGCACGCGACATAGCTTTGCAGACGATAAATGTGACCGTCTCAGAGAGAAAAGCGGCCAATGTGACGATCTGGCTATAAGTCGATTCGATAACAAATGACGAAAACGGACAGATTTCTCAGGTTTTTACTACATATGAACACTTTTCAAATTCTCCCGTGCAACGTGGCTGCTAGTCCTCCTTTCATGCAAAATCTTAACGTTCCACCTCATGTCCAAGCCTCCAAAGCCGGCTAAAAAGTGAATAATCGATAACTAAAGCTTGAATTGTACAACTTCTTACTGGCTATCACTTCAACTTAGAAGCTTCTTCTGTGTTCTACTATGGTGCTTTTAGTGTCTCCGCATACCGCAGTTCGCGACATAGCTTTGCAGACGATTAATGTAACCGTCTCAGAGAGAAGAGCGGCCAATGTGACGATCTGGCTTTAAGGCGATTCGATAACAAATGACGAAAATGGACGGATTTCTCAGGTTTTTACTACATATGAACACATTTCACATTCTCTCGTGCAACGCGGCTGCTAGTCCTCCTTTCATGCAAAATCTTAAGGTCCTAGGTAATGTCCAAGCCACCAAAGCCGGCTATCAGGTGAATAATCGATAACTAAAACTTGAATTGTACTACTTCTTACTGGCTATTGCATCAACTTAGAAGCTTCTTCTGTGTTCTACTATGGTGCATTTAGTGTTTCCGCATAACGAAGCACACGACATAGCTTTGCAGACGATAAATGTAACCGTCTTAGAGAGAAAAGCGGCCAATGTGACGATCTGGTTTTAAGTCGATTCGATAAAAAATGACGAAAACGGACGGATTTCTCAGGTTTTTACTACATATGAACACTTTTCACATTCTCCCATGCAACGCGGCTGATAGTCCTCCTTCCATGCAAGATCTTAACGTCGTAGGTCATGGCCAAGCCACCAAAGCCGGCTAAAAAGTGAATAATCGACAACTAAAACTTGAATTGTACTACGTCTTACTGGCTATTACTTCAACGTAGAAGTTTCTTCTGTGTTCTTCTATGGTGCTTTTAGTGTCTCCGCATTCCGCAGCACGCGACATAGCTTTGCAGACGATAAATGTAACCGTTTCAGAGAGAAGAACGGCCAATGTGACGATCTGGCTTTAAGTCGATTCGATAACAAATGACGAAAACGGACGGATTTCTCAGGTTTTTACTACATATGAACACATTTCACATTCTCCCGTGCAACGCGGCTGCAAGTCCTCCTTTCATGGAAAATCTTAAGGTCCTAGGTCATGTCCAAGCCACCAAAGAAGGCTAAAAAGTGAATAATCGACAACTAAAACTTGAATTGTACTACTTCTTACTAGCTATTACTTCAACTTAGAAGCTTCTTCAGTGTTCTACTATGGTGCTTTTAGTGTCTCCGCATCCCGCAGCACGCGACATAGCTTTGCAGACGATAAATGTAACCGTCTCAGAGAGAAAAGCGGCCAATGTGACGATCTGGCTTTAAGTCGATTCGATAACAAATGACGAAAACGGACGGATTTCTCAGGTTTTTACTACATATGAACACTCTTCACATTCTCCCGTGCAACGCGGCTGCTAGTCCTCCTTTCATGCTAAATCGTAAGGTCCCAGGTCATGTCCAAGCCACCAAAAGCCGGCTAAAAAGTGAATAATCGACAACTAAAACTTGAATTGTACTACTTCTTACTGGCTATTACTTTAACATAGAAGCTTCTTCTGTGTTCTACTATGGTGCTTTTAGTGTTTCCGCATAACGCAGCACGCGACATAGCTTTGCAGACAACAAATGTAACCGTCTCAGAGAGAAAAGCGGCCAATGTGACGATCTGGCTTTAAGTCGATTCGATAACAAGTGACGAAAACGGACGGATTTCACAGGTTTTACTACATATGAACACTTTTCACATTCTCCCATGCAACGCGGCTGCTAGACCTCCTTTCATGCAAAATCTTAAGGTCCTAGGGCATGTCTAAGCCAACAAAGGCTGCTAAAAAGTGAATAATTGACAACTAAAACTTCAATTGTACTACATCTTACTGGATATTACTTCAACATAGAAGCTTCTTCAGTGTTCTACTATGGTGCTTTTAGTGTTTCCGCATGCCGCAGCACGCGACATAGCTTTGTAGACGATAAATGTACCATTTCAGAGAGAAGAGCGGCCAATGTGACGATCTGGCTTTAAGTCGATTCGATAACAAATGATGAAAACGGACGGATTTCTCAGGTTTGTACTACATATGAACACTTTTCACATTCTCCCGTGCAACGCGGCTGCTAGTCCTCCTTTCATGCAAAATCTTATGATCCTAGGTCATGTCGTAGCCACCAAAGCCGGCTAAAAAGTGAACAATCGACAACTAAAACTTGAATTGTACTACTTCTTACTGGCTTTTACTTCAACTTAGAAGCTTCTTCTGTGTTCTACTATCGTGCTTTTAGTGTCTCCGCATACCGCAGCACGCGACATAGCTTTGCAGACGATAAATGTGACCGTGTCAGAGAGAAAAGCGGCCAATGTGACGATCTGGCTATAAGTCGATTCGATAAAAAATGACGAAAACGGACAGATTTCTCAGGTTTTTAATACATATGAACACTTTTCACATTCTCCCGTGCAACGTGGCTGCTAGTCCTCCTTTCATGCAAAATCTTAAGGTTCCACCTCATGTCCAAGCCTCCAAAGCCGGATAAAAAGTGAATAATCGATAACTAAAACTTGAATTGTACAACTTCTTACTGGCTATCACTTCAACTTAGAAGCTTCTTCTGTGTTCTACTATGGTGCTTTTAGTGTCTCCGCATACTGCAGTTCGCGACATAGCTTTGCAGACGATTAATGTAACCGTCTCAGAGAGAAGAGCGGCCAATGTGACGATCTGGCTTTAAGGCGATTCGATAACAAATGACGAAAATGGACGGATTTCTCAGGTTTTTACTACATATGAACACATTTCACATTCTCCCGTGCAACGCGGTTGCTAGTCCTCCTCTCATGGAAAATCTTAAGGTCCTAGGTCATGTCATAGCCACCAAAGCCGGCTAAAGAGTGAATAATCGACAACTAAAACTTGAATTGTACTACTTCATACTGGCTATTACTTCAACTTAGGAGCTTCTTCTGTGTTCTACTATCGTGCTTTTAGTGTCTCCGATTACCGAAGCACGCGACATAGCTTTGCAGACAACAAATGTAACCGTCTCAGAGAGAAAAGCGCCAATGTGACGATCTGGCTTTAAGTCGATTCGATAACAAATGACGAAAACGGGCGGATTTCTCAGGTTTTTACTACATATGAACACTCTTCACATTCTCCCGTGCAACGCGGCTGCTAGTCCTCCTTTCATGCAAAATCTTAAGGTCCTAGGTCATGTCCAAGCCACCAAAGCCGGCTAAAGAGTGAATAATCGACAGCTATAACTTGAATAGTACTACTTATTACTGGCTATTACTTCAACTTAGAAGCTTCATCTGTGTTCTACTATGGTGCCTTTAGTGTCTCCGCATACCGCAGCACGCGACATAGCTTTACAGACGATAAATGTAACCGTTTCAGAGAGAAAAGCGGCCAATGTGACGATTTGGCTTTAAGTCGATTCGATAACAAATGACGAAAACGGAAGGATTTATCAGGTTTTTACTACATATGAACACTTTTCACATTCTCCCATGCAACGCGGCTGCTAGTCCTCGTTTCATGCAAAATCTTAAGGTCCTAGGGCATGTTCAAGCCAACAAAGGCGGCTAAAAAGTGAATAATTGTTAACTAAAACTTCTATTGTACTACTTCTTACTGGCTATTACTTCAACATAGAAGCTTCTTCTGTGTTCTACTATGGTGCTTTTAGTGTTTCCGCATACCGCAGCACGCGACATAGCTTTGTAGACGATAAATGTACCATTTCAGAGAGAAGAGCGGCCAATGTGACGATCTGGCTTTAAGTCGATTCGATAACAAATGATGAAAACGGACGGATTTCTCAGGTTTGTACTACATATGAACACTTTTCACATTCTCCCGTGCAACGCGGCTGCTAGTCCTCCTTTCATGCAAAATCTTATGATCCTAGGTCATGTCATAGCCACCAAAGCCGGCTAAAAAGTGAACAATCGACAACTAAAACTTGAATTGTACTACTTCTTACTGGCTTTTACTTCAACTTAGAAGCTCCTTCAGTGTTCTACTATGGTGCTTTTAGTGTTCCCGCATACCGCAGCACTCGACATAGCTTTGTAGACGATAAATGTACCATTTCAGAGAGAAGAGCGGCCAATGTGACGATATGGCTTTAAGTCGATTCGATAACAAATGATGAAAACGGCCGGATTTCTCAGGTTTGTACTACATATGAACACTTTTCACATTCTCCCGTGCAACGCGACTGCTAGTCCTCCTTTCATGCAAAATCTTAAGGTCCTAGGTCATGTCCAAGCCACCTAAGCCGGCTAAAAAGGGAATAATCGACAACTAAAACTTGAATAGTACTACTTATTACTGCATATTACTTCAACTTAGAAGGTTCTTCTGTGTTCTACTATGGTGCTTTTAGTGTCTCCGCATACCGCAGCACGCGACATAGCTTTGCAGACAACAATTGTAACCGTCTCAGAGAGAAAAGGGGGCCAATGTGAGGATCTGGCTTTAAGTCGATTCGATAACAAATGACGAAAAAGGGCGGATTTCTCAGGTTTTTACTACATATGAACACTTTTCACATTCTCCCATGCAACGCGGCTGCTAGTCCTCCTTTCATGCAAAATCGTAAGATCCTAGGTCATGTCCAAGCCACCAAAGCCGGCTAAAATGTGAATAATCGACAACTAAAACTTGAATGGTACTACTTCTTACTGGCTATTACTTCAACTTAGAAGCTTCTTCTGTGCTCTACTATGGTGCTTTAAGTGTTTCCCCATACCGCAGCACGCGACATAGCTTTGCAGACGATAAATGTAACCATTTCAGAGAGAAGAGCGGCCAATGTGACGATCTGGCTTTAAGTCGATTCGAAAACAAATGACGAAAACGGACGGATTTCTCAGGTTTTTACTACATATGAACACTTTTCACATTCTCCCTTGCAACGCGGCTGCAAGTCCTCCTTTGATGCAAAATCTTAAGGTTCCACCTCATGTCCAAGCCACCAAAGCCGGCTAAAAAGTGAATAATCGACAACTAAAACTTGAATAGTACTACTTCTTACTGGCTATTACTTCAACTTAGAAGCTTCTTCTGTGTTCTACTATGGTGCTTTTAGTGTATCCGCATACCGCAGCACGCGACATAGCTTTGCAGGCGATAAATGTAACCGTCTCAGAGAGAAAAGCGGCCAATGTGACGATCTGGCTTTAAGTCGATGCGATAACAAATGACGAAGACGGACGGATTTCTCAGGTTTTCACTACATATGAACACTTTTCACATTCTCCCATGCAACGTGGCTGCTAGTCCTCCTTTCATGCAAAATCTTAAGGTGATAGGTCATGTCCAAGCCACCAAAGCCGGCTAAAAAGTGAATAATCGACAACCAAAACTTCAATTGTACTACTTCGTACTGGCTGTTACTTCAACATAAAAGCTTCTTCTGTGTTCTACTATGGTGCTTTTAGTGTTTCCGCAAACCGCAGCACGCGACATAGCTTTGCAGACAGTATATGTAACCTTCTCAGAGAGAAAAGCGGCCTATGTGACGATCTGGCTTTAAGTCGATTCGATAACAAAAGACGAAAACGGACGGATTTCTCAGGTTTTTACTACATATGAACACTTTTCACATTTTCCCGTGCAACGCGGCTGCTATTCCTCCTTTCATGCAAAATCTTAAGGTCCTAGGTCATGTCCAAGCCACCAAAGCCGGCTAAAAAGTGAATAATCGACAACTAAAACTTGAATTGTACTAATTCTTACTGGCTATTACTTCAACTTAGAAGCTTCTTCTGTGTTCTACTATGGTGCTTTTAGTGTCTCCGCACACCGCAGCACGCGACGTAGTTTTGCAGACGATAAATAAAACCGTCTCAGAGAGAAAAGCGGCCAATGTGACGATCTGGCTTTAAGTCGATTCGATAACAAATGACGAAAACGGATAGATTTCTTATGTTTTTACTACATATGAACATTTTTCACATTCTCCCGTGCAACGCGGCTGCTAGTCCTCCTTTGATGCAAAATCTTAAGGTTCCACCTCATGTCCGAGCCACCAAAGCCGGCTAAAAAGTGAATAATCGACAACTAAAACTTGAATAGTACTACATCTTACTGGCTATTACTTCAACTTAGAAGCTTCTTCTGTGTTCTACTATGGTGCTTTTAGTGTCTCCGCATACCGCAGCACGCGACATAGCTTTGCAGGCGATAATTGTAACCGTCTCAGAGAGAAAAGCGGCCAATGTGACGATCTGGCTTTAAGTCGATTCGATAACAAATGACGAAGACGGACGGATTTCTCAGGTTTTTACTACATATGAACACTTTTCACATTCTCCCATGCAAAGTGGCTGCTAGTCCTCAATTCATGCAAAATCTTAAGGTCCTAGGTCATGTCCAAGCCACCAAAGCCGGCTAAAAAGTGAATAATCGACAACCAAAACTTCAATTCTACTACTTCTTACTGGCTGTTACTTCAACATAAAAGCTTCTTCTGTGTTCTACTATGGTGCTTTTAGTGTTTCCGCATACCGCAGCACGCGACATAGCTTTGCAGGCGATAAATGTAACCGTTTCAGAGAGAAGAGCGGCCAATGTGACGATCTGGCTTTAAGTCGATTCGATAACAAATGACGAAAACGGACGGATTTCTCAGGTTTTTACTACATATGAACACTTTTCACATTCTCCCTTGCAACGCGGCTGCAAGTCCTCCTTTGATGCAAAATCTTAAGGTTCCACCTCATGTCCAAGCCACCAAAGCCGGCTAAAAAGTGAATAATCGACAACTAAAACTTGAATAGTACTACTTCTTACTGGCTATTACTTCAACTTAGAAGCTTCTTCTGTGTTCTACTATGGTGCTTTTAGTGTATCCGCATACCGCAGCACGCGACATAGCTTTGCAGGCGATAAATGTAACCGTCTCAGAGAGAAAAGCGGCCAATGTGACGATCTGGCTTTAAGTCGATGCGATAACAAATGACGAAGACGGACGGATTTCTCAGGTTTTCACTACATATGAACACTTTTCACATTCTCCCATGCAACGTGGCTGCTAGTCCTCCTTTCATGCAAAATCTTAAGGTGATAGGTCATGTCCAAGCCACCAAAGCCGGCTAAAAAGTGAATAATCGACAACCAAAACTTCAATTGTACTACTTCGTACTGGCTGTTACTTCAACATAAAAGCTTCTTCTGTGTTCTACTATGGTGCTTTTAGTGTTTCCGCAAACCGCAGCACGCGACATAGCTTTGCAGACAGTATATGTAACCTTCTCAGAGAGAAAAGCGGCCTATGTGACGATCTGGCTTTAAGTCGATTCGATAACAAAAGACGAAAACGGACGGATTTCTCAGGTTTTTACTACATATGAACACTTTTCACATTTTCCCGTGCAACGCGGCTGCTATTCCTCCTTTCATGCAAAATCTTAAGGTCCTAGGTCATGTCCAAGCCACCAAAGCCGGCTAAAAAGTGAATAATCGACAACTAAAACTTGAATTGTACTAATTCTTACTGGCTATTACTTCAACTTAGAAGCTTCTTCTGTGTTCTACTATGGTGCTTTTAGTGTCTCCGCACACCGCAGCACGCGACGTAGTTTTGCAGACGATAAATAAAACCGTCTCAGAGAGAAAAGCGGCCAATGTGACGATCTGGCTTTAAGTCGATTCGATAACAAATGACGAAAACGGATAGATTTCTTATGTTTTTACTACATATGAACATTTTTCACATTCTCCCGTGCAACGCGGCTGCTAGTCCTCCTTTGATGCAAAATCTTAAGGTTCCACCTCATGTCCGAGCCACCAAAGCCGGCTAAAAAGTGAATAATCGACAACTAAAACTTGAATAGTACTACATCTTACTGGCTATTACTTCAACTTAGAAGCTTCTTCTGTGTTCTACTATGGTGCTTTTAGTGTCTCCGCATACCGCAGCACGCGACATAGCTTTGCAGGCGATAATTGTAACCGTCTCAGAGAGAAAAGCGGCCAATGTGACGATCTGGCTTTAAGTCGATTCGATAACAAATGACGAAGACGGACGGATTTCTCAGGTTTTTACTACATATGAACACTTTTCACATTCTCCCATGCAAAGTGGCTGCTAGTCCTCAATTCATGCAAAATCTTAAGGTCCTAGGTCATGTCCAAGCCACCAAAGCCGGCTAAAAAGTGAATAATCGACAACCAAAACTTCAATTCTACTACTTCTTACTGGCTGTTACTTCAACATAAAAGCTTCTTCTGTGTTCTACTATGGTGCTTTTAGTGTTTCCGCATACCGCAGCACGCGACATAGCTTTGCAGGCGATAAATGTAACCGTTTCAGAGAGAAGAGCGGCCAATGTGACGATCTGGCTTTAAGTCGATTCGATAACAAATGACGAAAACGGAGGAATTTCTCAGGTTTTTACTACATATGAACACTTTTCACATTCTCCCGTGCAACGCAGCTGCTAGTCCTCCTTTCATGCAAAATTTTAAGGTCCTAGGTCATGTCCAAGCCACCAAAGCCGGCTAAAGAGTGAATAATCGACAACTAAAACTTGAATTGTACTACTTCTTACTCGCTTTTACTTCAACTTAGAAGCTTCTTCTGTGTTCTACTATCGTGCTTTTAGTGTCTCCGCATACCGCAGCACGCGACATAGCTTTGCAGACGATAAATGTAACCGTCTCAGAGAGAAGAGCGACCATGTGACGATCTGGCTTTAAGTCGATTCAATAACAAAGACGAAACCGGACGGATTTCTCAGGTTTTTACTACATATGAACACTTTTCACATTCTCCCGTGCAACGCGGCTGCTAGTCTTCCTTTCATGCAAAATCTTAATGTCCTAGGTCATGTCCAAGCCACCAAAGCCGGCTAAAAAGTTACTAATCAATAACTAAAACTTGAATTGTACTACTTATTACTGGCTATTACTTCAACTTAGAAGCTTCTCCTGTGTTCTACTATGGTGCTTTTAGTGTCTCCGTATACCGCAGCACGTGACATAGCGTTAAAGACGATAAATGTAACCGTCTCAGAGAGAATAGCGGCCAATGTGACGATCTGGCTTTAAGTCGATTCGATAACAAATGATGAAAACGGACGCATTTGTCAGGTTTTTACTACATATGAACACATTTCACATTCTCCCGTGCAACGCGGCTGAATCTACGCCTTTCATGCAAATTTTTAATGTCCTAGGTCATGTCCAAACCACCAAATCCGGCTAAAATGTGAATAATAGACAACTAAAACTTGAATTGTACTGCTTCTTACTGGCTATTACTTCAACTTAGAAGCTTCTTCTGTGTTCTACTATGGTGCCTTTAGTGTCTCCGCATACCGCAGCACGCGACATAGCTTTGCAGACGATAAATGTAACCGTTTCAGAGAGAAAAGCGGCCAATGTGACGATCTGGCTTTAAGTCGATTCGATAACAAATGACGAAAACGGACGGATTTCTCAGGTTTTTACTACATATGAACACTTTACACATTTTCCCGTGCAACGCGGCTGCTATTCCTCCTTTCATGCAAAATCTTAAGGTCCTAGGTCATGTCCAAGCCACCAAAGCCGGCTAAAAAGTGAATAATCGACAACTAAAACTTGAATTGTACTAATTCTTACTGGCTATTACTTCAACTTAGAAGCTTCTTCTGTGTTCTACTATGGTGCTTTTAGTGTCTCCGCACACCGCAGCACGCGACGTAGCTTTGCAGACGATAAATGTAACCGTCTCAGAGAGAAAAGCGGCCAATGTGACGATCTGGCTTTAAGTCGATTCGATAACAAATGACGAAAACGGACGGATTTCTCAGGTTTTTACTACATATGAACCTTTTTCACATTCTCCCATGCAACGCGGCTGCTAGTCCTCCTTTCATGCAAAATCTTAAGGTCCTAGGTCATGTCCAAGCCACCAAAGCCGGCTAAAATGTGAATAATCGACAACTAAAACTTGAATTGTACTATTTCTTACTGGCTATTACTTCAACTTAGAAGCTTCTTCTGTGTTCTACTATGGTGCATTTAGTGTTTCGGCATACCGCAGCACGCGAAATAGCTTTGTAGAGGATAAATGTAACCGTTTCAGAGAGAAGAGCGGCCAATGTGACGATCTATCTTTAAGTCGATTCGATAACAAATGACGAAAACGGACGGATTTCTCAGGTTTTTACTACATATGAACACTTTTCACATTCTCCCGTGCAACGCGGCTGCTAGTCCTCCTTTCATGCAAAATCTTAAGGTCCTAGGTCATGTCCAAGCCACCAAAGCCGGCTAAAGAGTGAATAATCGACAACTAAAACTTGAATAGTACTACTTATTACTGGCTATTACTTCAACTTAGAAGCTTCTTCTGTGTTCTACTATGGTGCTTTTAGTGTCTCCGCATACCGCAGCACGCGACATAGCTTTGCAGACAACAAATGTAACCGTCTCAGAGAGAAAAGGGGGCCAATGTGAGGATCTCACTTTAAGTCGATTCGATTACAAATGACGAAAACGGGCGGATATCTCAGGTTTTTACTACATATGAACACTCTTCACATTCTCCCGTGCAACGCGGCTGCTAGTCCTCCTTTCATGCAAAATCTTAAGGTCCTAGGTCATGTCCAAGCCACCAAAGCCGGCTAAAGAGTGAATAATCGACAACTAAAACTTGAATTGTACTACTTCTTACTGGCTATTACTTCAACTTAGAAGCTTCATCTGTGTTCTAGTATGGTGCCTTTAGTGTCACCGCATACCGCAGCACGCGACATAGCTTTGCAGACGATAAATGTAACCGTTTCAGAGAGAAAAGCGGCCAATGTGACGATCTGGCTTTAAGTCGATTCGATAACAAATGACGAAAACGGACGGATTTCTCAGGTTTTTACTACATATGAACACTTTTCACATTCTCCCATGCAACGCGGCTGCTAGTCCTCCTTTCATGCAAAATCTTAAGGTCCTAGGGCATGTTCAAGCCAACAAAGGCGGCTAAAAAGTGAATAATTGACAACTCAAAACTTCAATTGTACTACTTCTTACTGGCTATTACTTCAACTTAGAAGCTTCTTCTGTGTTCTCCGATGGTGCTTTTAGTGTTTCCGCATACCGCAGCACGCGACATAGCTTTGTAGACGATAAATGTACCATTTCAGAGAGAAGAGCGGCCAATGTGACGATCTGGCTTTAAGTCGATTCGATAACAAATGATGAAAACGGACGGATTTCTCAGGTTTGTGCTACATATGAACACTTTTCACATTCTCCCGTGCAACGCGGCTGCTAGTCCTCATTTCATGCAAAATCTTATGATCCTAGGTCATGTCATAGCCACCAAAGCCGTCTAAAAAGTGAACAATCGACAACTAAAACTTGAATTGTACTACTTCTTACTGGCTTTTACTTCAACTTAGAAGCTTCTTCTGTGTTCTACTATCGTGCTTTTAGTGTCTCCGCATACCGCAGCACGCGACATAGCTTTGCAGACGATAAATGTGACCGTCTCAGAGAGAAAAGCGGCCAATGTGACGATCTGGCTTTAAGTCGATTCGATAACAAATGACGAAAACGGACGGATTTCTCAGGTTTTTACTACATATGAACACTTTTCACATTCTCCCGTGCAACGCGGCTGCTAGTCCTCCTTTCATGCAAAATCTTAAGGTTCCACCTCATGTCCAAGCCACCAAAGCCGGCTAAAAAGTGAATAATCAATAACTAAAACTTGAATTGTACTACTTCTTACTGACTATTACTTCAACATAGAAGCTTCTTCTGTGTTCTACTATGGTGCTTTTAGTGTCTCCGCATACCGCAGCACGCGACATAGCGTTAAAGACGATAAATGTAACCGTCTCAGAGAGAAAAGCGGCCAATGTGACGATCTTTCTTTAAGTCGATTCGATAACAAATGATGAAAATGGACGCATTTCTCAGGTTTTTACCACATATGAACACTTTTCACATTCTCCCGTGCAACGCGGCTGCCAGTCCTCCTTTCATGCATAATCTTAACGTCCTAGGTGATGTCCAAGCCACCAAGGCCGGCTAAAAAGTGAATAATCGACAACTAAAACTTGAATTGTACTACTTCTTACTGGCTATTACTTCAACTTAGAAGCATCTTCTGTGTTCTTCTATGGTGCTTTTAGTGTCTCCGCATACCGCAGCACGTGACATAGCTTTGCAGACCATAAATGTGCCCGTCTCAGAGAGAAAAGCGGCCAATGTGACGATCTGGCTTTAAGTCGATTCGATAACAAATGACGAAAACGGACAGATTTCTTATGTTTTTACTACATATGAACACTTTTCACATTCTCCCGTGCAACGCGGCTGCTAGTCCTCCTTTGATGCAAAATCTTAAGGTTTCACCTCATGTCCAAGCCACCAAAGCCGGCTAAAAAGTGAATAATCGACATCCAAAACTTCATTTGTACTACTTCTTACTGGCTGTTACTTCAACATAAAAGCTTCTTCTGTGTTCTACTATGGTGCTTTTAGTGTCTCCGCATACCGCAGCACGCGACATAGCTTTGTAGACGATAAATGTAACCGTTTCAGAGAGAAGAGCGGCCAATGTGACGATCTGGCTTTAAGTCGATTCGATAACAAATGACGAAAACGGACGGATTTCTCAGGTTTTTACTACATATGATCCCTTTTCACATTCTGCCGTGCAAAGCGGTTGCTAGTCCTCCTTTCATGCAAAATCTTAAGGTCCTAGGTCATGTCGAAGCCACCAAAGCCAGATAAAAAGTGAATAATCGACAACTAAAACTTGAATTGTACTTCTTCTTACTGGCTATTACTTCAACTTAGAAGCTTCTTCTGTGTTCTACTATGGTGCTTTTAGTGTCTCCGCACACCGCAGCACGCGACATAGCTTTGCAGACGATAAATGTAACCTTCTCAGACAGAAAAGCGGCCAATGTGTCGATCTGGCTTTATGTCGATTCGATAACAAATGACGAAAACGGACGGATTTCTCAGGTTATTACTACATATGAACCCTTTTCACATTCTCCCATGCAACGCGGCTGTTAGACCTCCTTTCATGCAAAATCTTAAGGTCCTAGGTCATGTCCAAGCCACCAAAGCCGGCTAAAAAGTGAATAATCGACAACTAAAACTTGAATTGTACTACATCTTACTGGCTATTACTTCAACTTAGAAGCATCTTCTGTGATCTTCTATGGTGCTTTTAGTGTCTCCGCATACCGCAGCACATGACATAGCTTTGCAGACAATAAATGTAACCTTCTCAGAGTGAAAGGCGGCCAATGTGACGATCTGGCTTTGAGTCGATTCGATAACAAATCACGAAAACGGACGGATTTCTCAGGTTTTTACTACATATGAACACATTTCACATTCTCCCGTGCAACGCGGCTGAAACTACTCCTTTCATGCAAATTCTTAATGTCCTAGGTCATGTCCAAACCACCAAATCCGGCTAAAATGTGAATAATAGACAACTAAAACTTGAATTGTACTGCTTCTTACTGGCTATTACTTCAACTTAGAAGTTTCTTCTGTGTTCTACTATGGCGCTTTTAGTGTCTCCGCATACCGCAGCACGCGACATAGCTTTGCAGACAGTATATGTAACCTTCTCAGAGAGAAAAGCGGCCAATGTGACGATCTGGCATTAAGTCGATTCGATATCAAATGACGAAAACGGACGGATTTCTCAGGTTTTTACTACATATAAACACATTTCACATTTTCCCGTGCAACGCGGTTGCTATTCCTCCTTTCATGCAAAATCTTAATGTCCTAGGTCATGTCCAAGCCACCAAAGCCGGCTAAAAAGTGAATAATCGACAACTAAAACTTGAATTGTACTAATTCTTACTGGCTATTACTTCAACTTAGAAGCTTCTTCTGTGTTCTACTATGGTGCTTTTAGTGTCTCCGCACACTGCAGCACGCGACGTAGCTTTGCAGACGATAAATGTAACCGTCTCAGAGAGAAAATCGGCCAATGTGACGATCTGGCTTTAAGTCGATTCGATAACAAATGACGAAAACGGACGGATTTCTCAGGTTTTTACTACATATGAACACTTTTCACATTCTCCCATGCAACGCGGCTGCTAGTCCTCCTTTCATGCAAAATCTTAAGGTCCTAGGTCATGTCCAAGCCACCAAAGCCGGCTAAAACGTGATAATCGACAACTAAAACTTGAATTGTACTATTTCTTACTGGCTATTACTTCAACTTAGAAGCTTCTTCTGTGTTCTACTATGGTGCTTTTAGTGTTTCGGCATACCGCAGCACGCGACATAGCTTTGTAGACGATAAATGTAACCGTTTCAGAGAGAAGAGCGGCCAATGTGACGATCTGGCTTTGTCGATTCGATAACAAATGACGAAAACCTACGGATTTCTCAGGTTTTTACTACATATGAACACTTTTCACATTCTCCCGTGCAGCGCGGCTGCTAGTCCTCCTTTCATGCAAAATATTAAGGTCCTAGGTCATGTCCAAGCCACCAAAGCCGGCTAAAGAGTGAATAATCGACAACTAAAACTTGAAGTGAACTACTTCTTACTGGCTTTTACTTCAACTTAGAAGCATCTTCTGTGTTCTACTATCGTGCTTTTAGTGTCTCCGGATACCGCAGCACGCGACATAGCTTTGCAGACGATAAATGTAACCGTCTCAGAGAGAAGAGCGACCAATGTGACGATCTGGCTTTAAGTCGATTCAATAACAAAGACGAAACCGGACGGATTTCTCAGGTTTTTACTACATATGAACACTTTTCACATTCTCCCAAGCAACGCGGCTTCTAGTCTTCCATTCATGCAAAATCTTAAGGTCCTAGGTGATGTCCAAGCCACCAAAGCCGGCTAAAAAATGAATAATCAATACCTAAAACTTAAATTGTACTACTTCTTACTGGCTATTGCTTCGACTTAGAAGCATGTTCTGTGTTCTACTATGGTGCTTTTATTGTCTCCGCATACCGCAGCACGCGACATAGCGTTAAAGACGATAAATGTAACCGTCTCAGAGAGAAAAGCGGCCAATGTGACGATCTGGCTTTAAGTCGATTCGATAACAAATGACGAAAACGGACGCATTTATCAGGTTTTTACCACATATGAACACTATTCACATCCTCCCGTGCAACGCGGCTGCCAGTCCTCCTTTCATGCATAATCTTAACGTCCTATGTGCTGTCCAAGCCACCAAAGCCGGCTAAAAAGTGAATAGTCGACAACTAAAACTTGAATTTTACTACTTCTTACTGGCTTTTACTTCAACTTAGAAGCATCTTCTGTGTTCTACTATCGTGCTTTTAGTGTCTCCGGATACCGCAGCACGCGACATAGCTTTGCAGACAATAAATGTAACCTTCTGAGAGAGAAAGGCGGCCAATGTGACGATCTGGCTTTAAGTCGATTCGATAACAAATGACGAAAACGGACGGATTTCTCAGGTTTTTACTACATATGAACACTTTTCACATTCTCCCATGCAACGCGGCTGCTAGTCCTCCTTTCATGCAAAATCTTAAGGTCCTAGGTCATGTCCAAGCCACCAAAGCCGGCTAAAAAGTGATTTATCGACAACTAAAACTTGAATTTTACTATTTCTTACTGGCTATTACTTCAACTTAGAAGCTTCTTCTGTGTTCTAATATGGTACTTTTAGTGTCTCCGCATACCGCAGCACGCGACATAGCTTTGCAGACGATAAATGTGACCGTCTCAGAGAGAAAAGCGGCCAATGTGACGATCTGGCTTTAAGTCGATTCGATAACAAATGACGAAAACGGACAGATTACTTAGGTTTTTACTACATATGAACACTTTTCACATTCTCCCGTGCAACGCGGCTGCTAGTCCTCCTTTGATGCAAAATCTTAAGGTTCCACCTCATGTCCAAGCCACCAAAGCCGGCTAAAAAGTGAATAATCGACATCCAAAACTTCATTTGTACTACTTCTTACTGGCTGTTACTTCAACATAAAAGCTTCTTCTGTGTTCTACTATGGTGCTTTTAGTGTTTCCGCATACCGCAGCACGCGACATAGCTTTGTAGACGATAAATGTAACCGTTTCAGAGAGAAGAGCGGCCAATGTGTCGATCTGGCTTTATGTCGATTCGATAACAAATGACGAAAACGGACGGATTTCTCAGGTTATTACTACATATGAACCCTTTTCACATTCTCCCATGCAACGCGGCTGTTAGACCTCCTTTCATGCAAAATCTTAAGGTCCTAGGTCATGTCCAAGCCACCAAAGCCGGCTAAAAAGTGAATAATCGACAACTAAAACTTGAATTGTACTACATCTTACTGGCTATTACTTCAACTTAGAAGCATCTTCTGTGATCTTCTATGGTGCTTTTAGTGTCTCCGCATACCGCAGCACATGACATAGCTTTGCAGACAATAAATGTAACCTTCTCAGAGTGAAAGGCGGCCAATGTGACGATCTGGCTTTGAGTCGATTCGATAACAAATCACGAAAACGGACGGATTTCTCAGGTTTTTACTACATATGAACACATTTCACATTCTCCTGTGCAACGCGGCTGAAACTACTCCTTTCATGCAAATTCTTAATGTCCTAGGTCATGTCCAAACCACGAAATCCGGCTAAAATGTGAATAATAGACAACTAAAACTTGAATTGTACTGCTTCTTACTGGCTATTACTTCAACTTAGAAGCTTCTTCTGTGTTCTACTATGGCGCTTTTAGTGTCTCCGCATACCGCAGCACGCGACATAGCTTTGCAGACAGTATATGTAACCTTCTCAGAGAGAAAAGCGGCCAATGTGACGATCTGGCATTAAGTCGATTCGATATCAAATGACGAAAACGGACGGATTTCTCAGGTTTTTACTACATATAAACACATTTCACATTTTCCCGTGAAACGCGGTTGCTATTCCTCCTTTCATGCAAAATCTTAAGGTCCTAGGTCATGTCCAAGCCACCAAAGCCGGCTAAAAAGTGAATAATCGACAACTAAAACTTGAATTGTACTAATTCTTACTGGCTATTACTTCAACTTAGAAGCTTCTTCTGTGTTCTACTATGGTGCTTTTAGTGTCTCCGCACACCGCAGCACGCGACGTAGCTTTGCAGACGATAAATGTAACCGTCTCAGAGAGAAAATCGGCCAATGTGACGATCTGGCTTTAAGTCGATTCGATAACAAATGACGAAAACGGACGGATTTCTCAGGTTTTTACTACATATGAACACTTTTCACATTCTCCCATGCAACGCGGCTGCTAGTCCTCCTTTCATGCAAAATCTTAAGGTCCTAGGTCATGTCCAAGCCACCAAAGCCGGCTAAAACGTGATAATCGACAACTAAAACTTGAATTGTACTATTTCTTACTGGCTATTACTTCAACATAGAAGCTTCTTCTGTGTTCTACTATGGTGCTTTTAGTGTTTCGGCATACCGCAGCACGCGACATAGCTTTGTAGACGATAAATGTAACCGTTTCAGAGAGAAGAGCGGCCAATGTGACGATCTGGCTTTGTCGATTCGATAACAAATGACGAAAACCTACGGATTTCTCAGGTTTTTACTACATATGAACACTTTTCACATTCTCCCGTGCAGCGCGGCTGCTAGTCCTCCTTTCATGCAAAATATTAAGGTCCTAGGTCATGTCCAAGCCACCAAAGCCGGCTAAAGAGTGAATAATCGACAACTAAAACTTGAAGTGAACTACTTCTTACTGGCTTTTACTTCAACTTAGAAGCATCTTCTGTGTTCTACTATCGTGCTTTTAGTGTCTCCGGATACCGCAGCCCGCGACATAGCTTTGCAGACGATAAATGTAACCGTCTCAGAGAGAAGAGCGACCAATGTGACGATCTGGCTTTAAGTCGATTCAATAACAAAGACGAAACCGGACGGATTTCTCAGGTTTTTACTACATATGAACACTTTTCACATTCTCCCAAGCAACGCGGCTTCTAGTCTTCCATTCATGCAAAATCTTAAGGTCCTAGGTGATGTCCAAGCCACCAAAGCCGGCTAAAAAATGAATAATCAATACCTAAAACTTAAATTGTACTACTTCTTACTGGCTATTGCTTCGACTTAGAAGCATGTTCTGTGTTCTACTATGGTGCTTTTATTGTCTCCGCATACCGCAGCACGCGACATAGCGTTAAAGACGATAAATGTAACCGTCTCAGAGAGAAAAGCGGCCAATGTGACGATCTGGCTTTAAGTCGATTCGATAACAAATGACGAAAACGGACGCATTTATCAGGTTTTTACCACATATGAACACTATTCACATCCTCCCGTGCAACGCGGCTGCCAGTCCTCCTTTCATGCATAATCTTAACGTCCTATGTGCTGTCCAAGCCACCAAAGCCGGCTAAAAAGTGAATAGTCGACAACTAAAACTTGAATTTTACTACTTCTTACTGGCTTTTACTTCAACTTAGAAGCATCTTCTGTGTTCTACTATCGTGCTTTTAGTGTCTCCGGATACCGCAGCACGCGACATAGCTTTGCAGACAATAAATGTAACCTTCTGAGAGAGAAAGGCGGCCAATGTGACGATCTGGCTTTAAGTCGATTCGATAACAAATGACGAAAACGGACGGATTTCTCAGGTTTTTACTACATATGAACACTTTTCACATTCTCCCATGCAACGCGGCTGCTAGTCCTCCTTTCATGCAAAATCTTAAGGTCCTAGGTCATGTCCAAGCCACCAAAGCCGGCTAAAAAGTGATTTATCGACAACTAAAACTTGAATTTTACTATTTCTTGCTGGCTATTACTTCAACTTAGAAGCTTCTTCTGTGTTCTAATATGGTACTTTTAGTGTCTCCGCATACCGCAGCACGCGACATAGCTTTGCAGACGATAAATGTGACCGTCTCAGAGAGAAAAGCGGCCAATGTGACGATCTGGCTTTAAGTCGACTCGATAACAAATGACGAAAACGGACAGATTACTTAGGTTTTTACTACATATGAACACTTTTCACATTCTCCCGTGCAACGCGGCTGCTAGTCCTCCTTTGATGCAAAATCTTAAGGTTCCACCTCATGTCCAAGCCACCAAAGCCGGCTAAAAAGTGAATAATCGACATCCAAAACTTCATTTGTACTACTTCTTACTGGCTGTTACTTCAACATAAAAGCTTCTTCTGTGTTCTACTATGGTGCTTTTAGTGTTTCCGCATACCGCAGCACGCGACATAGCTTTGTAGACGATAAATGTAACCGTTTCAGAGAGAAGAGCGGCCAATGTGTCGATCTGGCTTTATGTCGATTCGATAACAAATGACGAAAACGGACGGATTTCTCAGGTTATTACTACATATGAACCCTTTTCACATTCTCCCATGCAACGCGGCTGTTAGACCTCCTTTCATGCAAAATCTTAAGGTCCTAGGTCATGTCCAAGCCACCAAAGCCGGCTAAAAAGTGAATAATCGACAACTAAAACTTGAATTGTACTACATCTTACTGGCTATTACTTCAACTTAGAAGCATCTTCTGTGATCTTCTATGGTGCTTTTAGTGTCTCCGCATACCGCAGCACATGACATAGCTTTGCAGACAATAAATGTAACCTTCTCAGAGTGAAAGGCGGCCAATGTGACGATCTGGCTTTGAGTCGATTCGATAACAGATCACGAAAACGGACGGATTTCTCAGGTTTTTACTACATATGAACACATTTCACATTCTCCCGTGCAACGCGGCTGAAACTACTCCTTTCATGCAAATTCTTAATGTCCTAGGTCATGTCCAAACCACGAAATCCGGCTAAAATGTGAATAATAGACAACTAAAACTTGAATTGTACTGCTTCTTACTGGCTATTACTTCAACTTAGAAGCTTCTTCTGTGTTCTACTATGGCGCTTTTAGTGTCTCCGCATACCGCAGCACGCGACATAGCTTTGCAGACAGTATATGTAACCTTCTCAGAGAGAAAAGCGGCCAATGTGACGATCTGGCATTAAGTCGATTCGATATCAAATGACGAAAACGGACGGATTTCTCAGGTTTTTACTACATATAAACACATTTCACATTTTCCCGTGAAACGCGGTTGCTATTCCTCCTTTCATGCAAAATCTTAAGGTCCTAGGTCACGTCCAAGCCACCAAAGCCGGCTAAAAAGTGAATAATCGACAACTAAAACTTGAATTGTACTAATTCTTACTGGCTATTACTTCAACTTAGAAGCTTCTTCTGTGTTCTACTATGGTGCTTTTAGTGTCTCCGCACACCGCAGCACGCGACGTAGCTTTGCAGACGATAAATGTAACCGTCTCAGAGAGAAAATCGGCCAATGTGACGATCTGGCTTTAAGTCGATTCGATAACAAATGACGAAAACGGACGGATTTCTCAGGTTTTTACTACATATGAACACTTTTCACATTCTCCCATGCAACGCGGCTGCTAGTCCTCCTTTCATGCAAAATCTTAAGGTCCTAGGTCATGTCCAAGCCACCAAAGCCGGCTAAAACGTGATAATCGACAACTAAAACTTGAATTGTACTATTTCTTACTGGCTATTACTTCAACATAGAAGCTTCTTCTGTGTTCTACTATGGTGCTTTTAGTGTTTCGGCATACCGCAGCACGCGACATAGCTTTGTAGACGATAAATGTAACCGTTTCAGAGAGAAGAGCGGCCAATGTGACGATCTGGCTTTGTCGATTCGATAACAAATGACGAAAACCTACGGATTTCTCAGGTTTTTACTACATATGAACACTTTTCACATTCTCCCGTGCAGCGCGGCTGCTAGTCCTCCTTTCATGCAAAATATTAAGGTCCTAGGTCATGTCCAAGCCACCAAAGCCGGCTAAAGAGTGAATAATCGACAACTAAAACTTGAAGTGAACTACTTCTTACTGGCTTTTACTTCAACTTAGAAGCATCTTCTGTGTTCTACTATCGTGCTTTTAGTGTCTCCGGATACCGCAGCACGCGATATAGCTTTGCAGACGATAAATGTAACCGTCTCAGAGAGAAGAGCGACCAATGTGACGATCTGGCTTTAAGTCGATTCAATAACAAAGACGAAACCGGACGGATTTCTCAGGTTTTTACTACATATGAACACTTTTCACATTCTCCCAAGCAACGCGGCTTCTAGTCTTCCTTTCATGCAAAATCTTAAGGACCTAGGTCATGTCCAAGCCATCAAAGCCGGCTAAAAAATGAATAATCAATACCTAAAACTTAAATTGTACTACTTCTTACTGGCTATTGCTTCGACTTAGAAGCATGTTCTGTGTTCTACTATGGTGCTTTTATTGTCTCCGCATACCGCAGCACGCGACATAGCGTTAAAGACGATAAATGTAACCGTCTCAGAGAGAAAAGCGGCCAATGTGACGATCTGGCTTTAAGTCGATTCGATAACAAATGACGAAAACGGACGCATTTATCAGGTTTTTACCACATATGAACACTATTCACATCCTCCCGTGCAACGCGGCTGCCAGTCCTCCTTTCATGCATAATCTTAACGTCCTATGTGCTGTCCAAGCCACCAAAGCCGGCTAAAAAGTGAATAGTCGACAACTAAAACTTGAATTTTACTACTTCTTACTGGCTTTTACTTCAACTTAGAAGCATCTTCTGTGTTCTACTATCGTGCTTTTAGTGTCTCCGGATACCGCAGCACGCGACATAGCTTTGCAGACAATAAATGTAACCTTCTCAGAGAGAAAGGCGGCCAATGTGACGATCTGGCTTTAAGTCGATTCGATAACAAATGACGAAAACGGACGGATTTCTCAGGTTTTTACTACATATGAACACTTTTCACATTCTCCCATGCAACGCGGCTGCTAGTCCTCCTTTCATGCAAAATCTTAAGGTCCTAGGTCATGTCCAAGCCACCAAAGCCGGCTAAAAAGTGATTTATCGACAACTAAAACTTGAATTTTACTATTTCTTACTGGCTATTACTTCAACTTAGAAGCTTCTTCTGTGTTCTAATATGGTACTTTTAGTGTCTCCGCATACCGCAGCACGCGACATAGCTTTGCAGACGATAAATGTGACCGTCTCAGAGAGAAAAGCGGCCAATGTGACGATCTGGCTTTAAGTCGATTCGATAACAAATGACGAAAACGGACAGATTACTTAGGTTTTTACTACATATGAACACTTTTCACATTCTCCCGTGCAACGCGGCTGCTAGTTCTCCTTTGATGCAACATCTTAAGGTTCCACCTCATGTCCAAGCCACCAAAGCCGGCTAAAAAGTGAATAATCGACAACTAAAACTTGAATAGTACTACTTCTTACTGGCTGTTACGTCAACATAGATGCTTCTTCTGTGTTCTACTATGGTGCTTTTAGTGTTTCCGCATACCGCAGCACGCGACATAGCTTTGTAGACGATAAATGTAACCGTTTCAGAGAGAAGAGCGGCCACTGTGACGATCTGGCTTTAACTCGATTCGATAACAAATGACGAAAACGGACGGATTTCTCAGGTTTTTACTACATATGAACACATTTCACATTCTCCCGTGCAACGCGGCTGCTAGTCCTCCTTTCATGCAAAATCTTAAGGTCCTAGGTCATGTCCAAGCCACCAAAGCCGGCTAAAATGTGATAATCGACAACTAAAACTTGAATTGTACTATTTCTTACTGGCTATTACTTCAACTTAGAAGCTTCTTCTGTGTTCTACTATGGTGCTTTTAGTGTTTCGGCATACCGCAGCACGCGACATAGCTTTGTAGACGTTAAATGTAACCGTTTCAGAGAGAAGAGCGGCCAATGTGACGATCTGGCTTTAAGTCGATTCGATAACAAATGACGAAAACCTACGGATTTCTCAGGTTTTTACTACATATGAACACTTTTCACATTCTCCTGTGCAGCGCGGCTGCTAGTCCTCTTTCATGCAAAATCATAAGGTCCTAGGTCATGTCCAAGCCACCAAAGCCGGCTAAAGAGTGAATAATCGACAACTAAAACTTGAATTGAACTACTTCTTACTGGCTATTGCTTCAACTTAGAAGCATGTTCTGTGTTCTACTATGGTGCTTTTATTGTCTCCGCATACCGCAGCACGCGACATAGCGTTAAAGACGATAAATGTAACCGTCTCAGAGAGAAAAGCGGCCAATGTGACGATCTGGCTTTAAGTCGATTCGATAACAAATGACGAAAACGGACGCATTTATCAGGTTTTTACCACATATGAACACTATTCACATCCTCCCGTGCAACGCGGCTGCCAGTCCTCCTTTCATGCATAATCTTAACGTCCTAGGTGATGTCCAAGCCACCAAAGCCTGCTAAAAAGTGAATAGTCGACAACTAAAACTTGAATTTTACTACTTCTTACTGGCTATTACTTCAACTTAGAAGCATCTTCTGTGTTCTTCTATGGTGCTTTTAGTGTCTCCGCATACCGCAGCACGCGACATAGCTTTGCAGACAATAAATGTAACCGTCTCAGAGAGAAAGGCGGCCAATGTGACGATCTGGCTTTAAGTCGATTCGATAACAAATGACGAAAACGGACAGATTACTTAGGTTTTTACTACATATGAACACTTTTCACATTCTCCCGTGCAACGCGGCTGCTAGTTCTCCTTTGATGCAACATCTTAAGGTTCCACCTCATGTCCAAGCCACCAAAGCCGGCTAAAAAGTGAATAATCGACAACTAAAACTTGAATAGTACTACTTCTTACTGGCTGTTACGTCAACATAGATGCTTCTTCTGTGTTCTACTATGGTGCTTTTAGTGTTTCCGCATACCGCAGCACGCGACATAGCTTTGTAGACGATAAATGTAACCGTTTCAGAGAGAAGAGCGGCCACTGTGACGATCTGGCTTTAACTCGATTCGATAACAAATGACGAAAACGGACGGATTTCTCAGGTTTTTACTACATATGAACACTTTTCACATTCTCCCGTGCAACGCGGCTGAAACTACTCCTTTCATGCAAATTCTTAAGGTCCTAGGTCATGTCCAAGACACCAAAGCCGGCTAAAATGTGAATAATAGACAACTAAAACTTGAATTGTACTACTTCTTACTGGCTATTACTTCAACTTAGAAGCTTCTTCTGTGTTCTACTATGGTGCTTTTAGTGTTTCCGCATACCGCAGCACGCGACATAGCTTTGTAGACGATAAATGTAACCGTTTCAGAGAGAAGAGCGGCCACTGTGACGATCTGGCTTTAACTCGATTCGATAACAAATGACGAAAACGGACGGATTTCTCAGGTTTTTACTACATATGAACACTTTTCACATTCTCCCGTGCAACGCGGCTGCTAGTTCTCCTTTCATGCAAAATCTTATGGTCCTAGGTCATGTCCCAGCCACTAAAGCCGGCTAAAAAGTGAATAATCGACAAATAAAACTTCAATTGTACTACTTCTTACTGGCTATTGCTTCGACTTAGAAGCTTCTTCAGTGTTCTACTATGGTGCTTTTAGTGTCTCCGCATACCGCAGCACGCGACATAGCTTTGCAGACGATAAATGTAACCGTCTCAGAGAGAAAAGCGGCCAATGTGACGATCTGGCTTTAAGTCGATTCGATAACAAATGATGAAAACGGACGGATTTCTATGGTTTTTACTACATATGAACACTTTTCACATTCTCCCGTGCAACGCGGCTGTTAGTCCTCCTTTCATGCAAAATCTTATGGTCCTAGGTCATGTCATAGCCACCAAAGCCGGCTAAAAAGTGAATAATCGACAACTAAAACTTCAATTGTACTACTTCTTACTATCTATTACTTCAACATAAAGCTTCTTCTGTGTTCTACTATGGTGCTTTTAGTGTCTCCGCATACCGCAGCACGCGACATAGCTTTGCAGACGATAAATGTAACCGTCTCAGAGAGAAATGCGGCCAATGTAACGTTCTGGATTTAAGTCGATTCGATAACAAATGACTAAAACGGACGGATTTCTCAGGTTTTTACTACATATGAACACTTTTCACGTTCTCCCATGCAACGCGGCTACTAGACCTCCTTTCATGCAAAATCTTACGGTCCTAGTTCATGTAAAAGCCATCAAAGCCGGCTAAAACGTGAATAATCGACAACTAAAACTTGAATTGCACTACTTCTTACTGGCTGTTACTTCAACATAAAGCTTCTTCTGTGTTCTACTATGGTGCTTTTAGTGTTTCCGCATACCGCAGCACGGGACATAGCTTTGTAGACGATAAATGTAACCGTTTCAGAGAGAAGAGGGTCCAATGTGACGATCTGGCTTTAAGTCGATTCAATAACAAATGACGAAAACAGACGGATATCTCAGGTTTTTACTACATATGAACACTTTTCACATTCTCCCGTGCAACGCGGCTGCTAGTCCTCATTTCATGCAAAATCTTAAGGTCCTAGGTCATGTCCAAGCCACCAAAGCCGACTAAAAAGTGAATAATCGACAACTAAAACTTGAATTGAACTACTTCTTACTGGCTATTACTTCAACTTAGAAGCTTCTTCTGTGTTCTACTATGGTGCTTTTAGTATCTCCGCATACCGCAGCACGCGACATAGCTTTGCAGACGATAAATGTAACCGTCTCAGAGAGAAAAGCGGCCAATGTGACGATCTGGCTTTAAGTCGATTCGATAACAAATGACTAAAACGGACGGATTTCTCAGGTTTTTACTACATATGAACACTTTTCACATTCTCCCATGCAACGCGGCTACTAGACCTCCTTTCATGCAAAATCTTACGGTCGTAGGTCATGTAAAAGCCACCAAGCCGGCTAAAAAGTGAATAATCGATAACTAAAACTTGAATTGCACTACTTCTTACTGGCTATTACTTCAACTTAGAAGCTTCTTCTGTGTTCTACTATGGTGCTTTTAGTGTCTCCGCATACCGCAGCACGCGACATAGCTTTGCAGACGATAAATGTAAACGTCTCAGAGAGAAAAGCGGCCAATGTGACCCTCTGGCTTTAAACCGATTCGATAACAAATGACGAAAACGGACGGATTTCTCAGGTTTTTACTACATATGAACACTTTTCACTTTCTCCCGTGCAACGCGGATGCTAGTCCTCCTTTCATGCAAAATCTTATGGTCCTAGGTCATGTCATGGCCACCAAAGCAAGCTAAAAAGTGAATAATCGACAACTAAAACTTGAATTGTACTACTTCTTACCTTCTATTACTTCAATTTAGAAGCTTCTTCTGTGTTCTACTATGGTGCTTTTAGTGTTTCCGCATACTGCAGTACGCGACATAGCTTTGCAGACGATAAATGTAACCGTTTCAGAGAGGAGAGCGGCCAATGTGACGATCTGGCTTTAAGTCGATTCGATAACAAATGACGAAAACGGACGGATTTCTCAGGTTTTTACTACATATGAACACTTTTCACATTCTCCCGTGCAACGCTGCTGCTAGTCTTCTTTTCATGTAAAATCTTATGGTTCCACCTCATGTCCAAGCCACCAAAGCTGGCTAAAAAGTGAATAATCGACAACTACAACTTCAATTGTACTACTTCTTACTGGCTATTACCTCAACATAGAAGCTTCTTCTGTGTTCTACTATAGTGCTTTTAGTGTTTCCGCATAACGCAGCACGCGACATAGCTTTGTAGACGATCAATGTAACCGTTTCAGAGAGAAGAGCGGCCAATGCGACGATCTGCCTTTAAGTCGTTTCGATAACAAATGACGAAAACGGACGGAATTATCAGGTTTTTACCACATATGAACTCTTTTCACATTCTCCCGTGCAACGCGGCTTCCAGTCCTCCTTTCATGCAAAATCTTAACGTCCTAGGTCATGTCCAAGCCACCAAAGCCGGCTAAAAAGTGAATAATCGACAACTAAAACTTGAATTGTACTACTTCTTACTGGCTATTACTTCAACTTACAAGCTACTTCTGTGTTCTTCTATGGTGCTTTTAGTGTCTCCGCATACCGCAGCACGCGACATAGCTTTGCAGACGATAAATGTAACCGTTTCAGAGAGTAGAGCGGCCAATGTGACGATCTGGCTTTAATTCGATTCGATAACAAATGACGAAAACGGACGGATTTCTCAGGTTTTTACTACATATGAACACTTTTCACATTCTCCCGTGCAACGCGGCTGCTAGTCCTCCTTTCATGCAAAATCGTAAGGTCCTAGGTCATGTCCAAGCCACCAAAGCCGGCTAAAATGTGAATAATCGACAACTAAAACTTGAATTGTACTATTTCTTACTGGCTATTACTTCAACTTAGAAGCTTCTTCTGTGTTATACTATGGTGCTTTTAGTGTTTCGGCATACCGCAGCACGCGACATAGCTTTCCAGACGATAAGTGCAACCGTTTCAGAGAGAAGAGCGGCCAATGTGACGATCTGGCTTTAAGTCCAATCGATAACAAATCACGAAAACGGACGGATTTCTCAGGTTTTTACTACTTATGAACACTTTTCATATTCTCCCGTGCAACGCGGCTGTTAGTCCTCCTTTCTTGCAATATCTTATGGTCCTAGGTCATGTCATAGCCACCAAAGCCGGCTAAAAAGTGAATAATCGACAACTAAAACTTCAATTGTACTACTTCTTACTATCTATTACATCAACATAAAGCTTCTTCTGTGTTCTACTATGGTGCTTTTAGTGTTTCCGCATACCACAGCACGGGACATAGCTTTGTAGACGATAAATGTAACCGTTTCAGAGAGAAGAGGGTCCAATGTGACGATCTGGCTTTAAGTCGATTCGATAACAAATGACGAAAACAGACGGATATCTCAGGTTTTTACTACATATGAACACTTTTCACATTCTCCCGTGCAACGCGGCTGCTAGTCCTCCTTTCATGCAAAATCTTAAGGTCCTAGGTCATGTCCAAGCCACCAAAGCCGGCTAAAAAGTGAATAATCGACAACTAAAACTTGAATTGAACTACTTCTTACTGGCTATTACTTCAACTTAGAAGCTTCTTCTGTGTTCTACCATGGTGCTTTTAGTATCTCCGCATACCGCAGCACGCGACATAGCTTTGCAGACGATAAATGTAACCGTCTCAGAGAGAAAAGCGGCCAATGTGACGATCTGGCTTCAAGTCGATTCGATAACAAATGACTAAAACGGACGGATTTCTCAGGTTTTTACTACATATGAACACTTTTCACATTCTCCCATGCAACGCGGCTACTAGACCTCCTTTCATGCAAAATCGTATGGTCCTAGGTCATGTAAAAGCCACCAAGCCGGCTAAAAAGTGAATAATCGATAACTAAAACTTGAATTGCACTACTTCTTACTGGCTATTACTTCAACTTAGAAGCTTCTTCTGTGTTCTACTATGGTGCTTTTAGTGTCTCCGCATACCGCAGCACGCGACATAGCTTTGCAGACGATAAATGTAACCGTCTCAGAGAGAAAAGCGCCCAATGTGACGCTCTGGCTTTAAGCCGATTCGATAACAAATGACGAAAACGGACGGATTTCTCAGGTTTTTACTACATATGAACACTTTTCACTTTCTCCCGTGCAACGCGGCTGCTAGTCCTCCTTTCATGCAAAATCTTATGGTCCTAGGTCATGTCATGGCCACCAAAGCCAGCTAAAAAGTGAATAATCGACAACTAAAACTTGAATTGTACTATTTCTTACCTTCTATTACTTCAATTTAGAAGCTTCTTCTGTGTTCTACTATGGTGCTTTTAGTGTTTCCGCATACTGCAGTACGCGACATAGCTTTGCACACGATAAATGTAACCGTTTCAGAGAGGAGAGCGGCCAATGTGACGATCTGGCTTTAAGTCGATTCGATAACAAATGACGAAAACGGACGGATTTCTCAGGTTTTTACTACATATGAACACTTTTCACATTCTCCCGTGTAACGCTGCTACTAGTCTTCTTTTCATGCAAAATCTTATGGTTCCACCTCATGTCCAAGCCACCAAAGCTGGCTAAAAAGTGAATAATCGACAACTACAACTTCAATTGTACTACTTCTTACTGGCTATTACTTCAACATAGAAGCTTCTTCTGTGTTCTACTATAGTGCTTTTAGTGTTTCCGCATAACGCAGCACGCGACATAGTTTTGTAGACGATCAATGTAACCGTTTCAGAGAGAAGAGCGGCCAATGCGACGATCTGCCTTTAAGTCGTTTCGATAACAAATGACGAAAACGGACGGATTTATCAGGTTTTACCACATATGAACTCTTTTCACATTCTCCCGTGCAACGCGGCTGCCAGTCCTCCTTTCATGCAAAATCTTAACGTCCTAGGTCATGTCCAAGCCACCAAAGCCGGCTAAAAAGTGAATAATCGACAACTAAAACTTGAATTGTACTACTTCTTACTGGCTATTACTTCAACTTACAAGCTACTTCTGTGTTCTTCTATGGT
Organism: Schistocerca gregaria; assembly: GCF_023897955.1. Lineage (NCBI taxonomy): Eukaryota > Metazoa > Arthropoda > Insecta > Orthoptera > Acrididae > Schistocerca > Schistocerca gregaria. The sequence continues at coordinate 827,759 of NW_026061826.1, forward strand.
GCTTTTAGTGTCTCCGCATACCGCAGCACGCGACATAGCTTTGCAGACGATAAATGTAACCGTTTCACAGAGTAGAGCGGCCAATGTGACGATCTGGCTTTAATTCGATTCGATAACAAATGACGAAAACGGACGGATTTCTCAGGTTTTTACTACATATGAACACTTTTCACATTCTCCCGTGCAACGCGGCTGCTAGTCCTCCTTTCATGCAAAATCGTAAGGTCCTAGGTCATGTCCAAGCCACCAAAGCCGGCTAAAATGTGAATAATCGACAACTAAAACTTGAATTGTACTATTTCTTACTGGCTATTACTTCAACTTAGAAGCTTCTTCTGTGTTATACTATGGTGCTTTTAGTGTTTCGGCATACCGCAGCACGCGACATAGCTTTCCAGACGATAAGTGCAACCGTTTCAGAGAGAAGAGCGGCCAATGTGACGATCTGGCTTTAAGTCCATTCGATAACAAATCACGAAAACGGACGGATTTCTCAGGTTTTTACTACTTATGAACACTTTTCATATTCTCCCGTGCAACGCGGCTGTTAGTCCTCCTTTCTTGCAATATCTTATGGTCCTAGGTCATGTCATAGCCACCAAAGCCGGCTAAAAAATGAATAATCGACAACTAAAACTTCAATTGTACTACTTCTTACTATCTATTACTTCAACATAAAGCTTCTTCTGTGTTCTACTATGGTGCTTTTAGTGTTTCCGCATACCGCAGCACGGGACATAGCTTTGTAGACGATAAATGTAACCGTTTCAGAGAGAAGAGGGTCCAATGTGACGATCTGGCTTTAAGTCGATTCGATAACAAATGACTAAAACGGACGGATTTCTCAGGTTTTTACTACATATGAACACTTTTCACATTCTCCCATGCAACGCGGATACTAGACCTCCTTTCATGCAAAATCTTACGGTCCTAGGTCATGTAAAAGCCACCAAGCCGGCTAAAAAGTGAATAATCGATAACTAAAACTTGAATTGCACTACTTCTTACTGGCTATTACTTCAACTTAGAAGCTTCTTCTGTGTTCTACTATGGTGCTTTTAGTATCTCCGCATACCGCAGCACGCGACATAGCTTTGCAGACGATAAATGTAACCGTCTCAGAGAGAAAAGCGGCCAATGTGACGATCTGGCTTTAAGTCGATTCGATAACAAATGACTAAAACGGACGGATTTCTCAGGTTTTTACTACATATGAACACTTTTCACATTCTCCCATGCAACGCGGCTACTAGACCTCCTTTCATGCAAAATCTTACGGTCGTAGGTCATGTAAAAGCCACCAAGCCGGCTAAAAAGTGAATAATCGATAACTAAAACTTGAATTGCACTACTTCTTACTGGCTATTACTTCAACTTAGAAGCTTCTTCTGTGTTCTACTATGGTGCTTTTAGTGTCTCCGCATACCGCAGCACGCGACATAGCTTTGCAGACGATAAATGTAAACGTCTCAGAGAGAAAAGCGGCCAATGTGACCCTCTGGCTTTAAACCGATTCGATAACAAATGACGAAAACGGACGGATTTCTCAGGTTTTTACTACATATGAACACTTTTCACTTTCTCCCGTGCAACGCGGATGCTAGTCCTCCTTTCATGCAAAATCTTATGGTCCTAGGTCATGTCATGGCCACCAAAGCAAGCTAAAAAGTGAATAATCGACAACTAAAACTTGAATTGTACTACTTCTTACCTTCTATTACTTCAATTTAGAAGCTTCTTCTGTGTTCTACTATGGTGCTTTTAGTGTTTCCGCATACTGCAGTACGCGACATAGCTTTGCAGACGATAAATGTAACCGTTTCAGAGAGGAGAGCGGCCAATGTGACGATCTGGCTTTAAGTCGATTCGATAACAAATGACGAAAACGGACGGATTTCTCAGGTTTTTACTACATATGAACACTTTTCACATTCTCCCGTGCAACGCTGCTGCTAGTCTTCTTTTCATGTAAAATCTTATGGTTCCACCTCATGTCCAAGCCACCAAAGCTGGCTAAAAAGTGAATAATCGACAACTACAACTTCAATTGTACTACTTCTTACTGGCTATTACCTCAACATAGAAGCTTCTTCTGTGTTCTACTATAGTGCTTTTAGTGTTTCCGCATAACGCAGCACGCGACATAGCTTTGTAGACGATCAATGTAACCGTTTCAGAGAGAAGAGCGGCCAATGCGACGATCTGCCTTTAAGTCGTTTCGATAACAAATGACGAAAACGGACGGAATTATCAGGTTTTTACCACATATGAACTCTTTTCACATTCTCCCGTGCAACGCGGCTTCCAGTCCTCCTTTCATGCAAAATCTTAACGTCCTAGGTCATGTCCAAGCCACCAAAGCCGGCTAAAAAGTGAATAATCGACAACTAAAACTTGAATTGTACTACTTCTTACTGGCTATTACTTCAACTTACAAGCTACTTCTGTGTTCTTCTATGGTGCTTTTAGTGTCTCCGCATACCGCAGCACGCGACATAGCTTTGCAGACGATAAATGTAACCGTTTCAGAGAGTAGAGCGGCCAATGTGACGATCTGGCTTTAATTCGATTCGATAACAAATGACGAAAACGGACGGATTTCTCAGGTTTTTACTACATATGAACACTTTTCACATTCTCCCGTGCAACGCGGCTGCTAGTCCTCCTTTCATGCAAAATCGTAAGGTCCTAGGTCATGTCCAAGCCACCAAAGCCGGCTAAAATGTGAATAATCGACAACTAAAACTTGAATTGTACTATTTCTTACTGGCTATTACTTCAACTTAGAAGCTTCTTCTGTGTTATACTATGGTGCTTTTAGTGTTTCGGCATACCGCAGCACGCGACATAGCTTTCCAGACGATAAGTGCAACCGTTTCAGAGAGAAGAGCGGCCAATGTGACGATCTGGCTTTAAGTCCATTCGATAACAAATCACGAAAACGGACGGATTTCTCAGGTTTTTACTACTTATGAACACTTTTCATATTCTCCCGTGCAACGCGGCTGTTAGTCCTCCTTTCTTGCAATATCTTATGGTCCTAGGTCATGTCATAGCCACCAAAGCCGGCTAAAAAGTGAATAATCGACAACTAAAACTTCAATTGTACTACTTCTTACTATCTATTACATCAACATAAAGCTTCTTCTGTGTTCTACTATGGTGCTTTTAGTGTTTCCGCATACCACAGCACGGGACATAGCTTTGTAGACGATAAATGTAACCGTTTCAGAGAGAAGAGGGTCCAATGTGACGATCTGGCTTTAAGTCGATTCGATAACAAATGACGAAAACAGACGGATATCTCAGGTTTTTACTACATATGAACACTTTTCACATTCTCCCGTGCAACGCGGCTGCTAGTCCTCCTTTCATGCAAAATCTTAAGGTCCTAGGTCATGTCCAAGCCACCAAAGCCGGCTAAAAAGTGAATAATCGACAACTAAAACTTGAATTGAACTACTTCTTACTGGCTATTACTTCAACTTAGAAGCTTCTTCTGTGTTCTACCATGGTGCTTTTAGTATCTCCGCATACCGCAGCACGCGACATAGCTTTGCAGACGATAAATGTAACCGTCTCAGAGAGAAAAGCGGCCAATGTGACGATCTGGCTTCAAGTCGATTCGATAACAAATGACTAAAACGGACGGATTTCTCAGGTTTTTACTACATATGAACACTTTTCACATTCTCCCATGCAACGCGGCTACTAGACCTCCTTTCATGCAAAATCGTATGGTCCTAGGTCATGTAAAAGCCACCAAGCCGGCTAAAAAGTGAATAATCGATAACTAAAACTTGAATTGCACTACTTCTTACTGGCTATTACTTCAACTTAGAAGCTTCTTCTGTGTTCTACTATGGTGCTTTTAGTGTCTCCGCATACCGCAGCACGCGACATAGCTTTGCAGACGATAAATGTAACCGTCTCAGAGAGAAAAGCGCCCAATGTGACGCTCTGGCTTTAAGCCGATTCGATAACAAATGACGAAAACGGACGGATTTCTCAGGTTTTTACTACATATGAACACTTTTCACTTTCTCCCGTGCAACGCGGCTGCTAGTCCTCCTTTCATGCAAAATCTTATGGTCCTAGGTCATGTCATGGCCACCAAAGCCAGCTAAAAAGTGAATAATCGACAACTAAAACTTGAATTGTACTATTTCTTACCTTCTATTACTTCAATTTAGAAGCTTCTTCTGTGTTCTACTATGGTGCTTTTAGTGTTTCCGCATACTGCAGTACGCGACATAGCTTTGCACACGATAAATGTAACCGTTTCAGAGAGGAGAGCGGCCAATGTGACGATCTGGCTTTAAGTCGATTCGATAACAAATGACGAAAACGGACGGATTTCTCAGGTTTTTACTACATATGAACACTTTTCACATTCTCCCGTGTAACGCTGCTACTAGTCTTCTTTTCATGCAAAATCTTATGGTTCCACCTCATGTCCAAGCCACCAAAGCTGGCTAAAAAGTGAATAATCGACAACTACAACTTCAATTGTACTACTTCTTACTGGCTATTACTTCAACATAGAAGCTTCTTCTGTGTTCTACTATAGTGCTTTTAGTGTTTCCGCATAACGCAGCACGCGACATAGTTTTGTAGACGATCAATGTAACCGTTTCAGAGAGAAGAGCGGCCAATGCGACGATCTGCCTTTAAGTCGTTTCGATAACAAATGACGAAAACGGACGGATTTATCAGGTTTTACCACATATGAACTCTTTTCACATTCTCCCGTGCAACGCGGCTGCCAGTCCTCCTTTCATGCAAAATCTTAACGTCCTAGGTCATGTCCAAGCCACCAAAGCCGGCTAAAAAGTGAATAATCGACAACTAAAACTTGAATTGTACTACTTCTTACTGGCTATTACTTCAACTTACAAGCTACTTCTGTGTTCTTCTATGGTGCTTTTAGTGTCTCCGCATACCGCAGCACGCGACATAGCTTTGCAGACGATAAATGTAACCGTTTCACAGAGTAGAGCGGCCAATGTGACGATCTGGCTTTAATTCGATTCGATAACAAATGACGAAAACGGACGGATTTCTCAGGTTTTTACTACATATGAACACTTTTCACATTCTCCCGTGCAACGCGGCTGCTAGTCCTCCTTTCATGCAAAATCGTAAGGTCCTAGGTCATGTCCAAGCCACCAAAGCCGGCTAAAATGTGAATAATCGACAACTAAAACTTGAATTGTACTATTTCTTACTGGCTATTACTTCAACTTAGAAGCTTCTTCTGTGTTATACTATGGTGCTTTTAGTGTTTCGGCATACCGCAGCACGCGACATAGCTTTCCAGACGATAAGTGCAACCGTTTCAGAGAGAAGAGCGGCCAATGTGACGATCTGGCTTTAAGTCCATTCGATAACAAATCACGAAAACGGACGGATTTCTCAGGTTTTTACTACTTATGAACACTTTTCATATTCTCCCGTGCAACGCGGCTGTTAGTCCTCCTTTCTTGCAATATCTTATGGTCCTAGGTCATGTCATAGCCACCAAAGCCGGCTAAAAAATGAATAATCGACAACTAAAACTTCAATTGTACTACTTCTTACTATCTATTACTTCAACATAAAGCTTCTTCTGTGTTCTACTATGGTGCTTTTAGTGTTTCCGCATACCGCAGCACGGGACATAGCTTTGTAGACGATAAATGTAACCGTTTCAGAGAGAAGAGGGTCCAATGTGACGATCTGGCTTTAAGTCGATTCGATAACAAATGACTAAAACGGACGGATTTCTCAGGTTTTTACTACATATGAACACTTTTCACATTCTCCCATGCAACGCGGATACTAGACCTCCTTTCATGCAAAATCTTACGGTCCTAGGTCATGTAAAAGCCACCAAGCCGGCTAAAAAGTGAATAATCGATAACTAAAACTTGAATTGCACTACTTCTTACTGGCTATTACTTCAACTTAGAAGCTTCTTCTGTGTTCTACTATGGTGCTTTTAGTGTCTCCGCATACCGCAGCACGCGACATAGCTTTGCAGACGATAAATGTAACCGTCTCAGAGAGAAAAGCGGCCAATGTGACGCTCTGGCTTTAAGCCGATTCGATAACAAATGACGAAAACGGACGGATTTCTCAGGTTTTTACTACATATGAACACTTTTCACTTTCTCCCGTGCAACGCGGCTGCTAGTCCTCCTTTCATGCAAAATCTTATGGTCCTAGGTCATGTCATGGCCACCAAAGCCAGCTAAAAAGTGAATAATCGACAACTAAAACTTGAATTGTACTACCTCTTACCTTCTATTACTTCAATTTAGAAGCTTCTTCTGTGTTCTACTATGGTGCTTTTAGTGTTTCCGCATACTGCAGTACGCGACATAGCTTTGCAGACGATAAATGTAACCGTTTCAGAGAGGAGAGCGGCCAATGTGACGATCTGGCTTTAAGTCGATTCGATAACAAATGACGAAAACGGACGGATTTCTCAGGTTTTTACTACATATGAACACTTTTCACATTCTCCCGTGCAACGCTGCTACTAGTCTTCTTTTCATGCAAAATCTTATGGTTCCACCTCATGTCCAAGCCACCAAAGCTGGCTAAAAAGTGAATAATCGACAACTACAACTTCAATTGTACTACTTCTTACTGGCCATTACTTCAACATAGAAGCTTCTTCTGTGTTCTACTATAGTGCTTTTAGTGTTTCCGCATAACGCAGCACGCGACATAGCTTTGTAGACGATCAATGTAACCGTTTCAGAGAGAAGAGCGGCCAATGCGACGATCTGCCTTTAAGTCGTTTCGATAACAAATAACGAAAACGGACGGATTTATCAGGTTTTTACCACATATGAACTCTTTTCACATTCTCCCGTGCAACGCGGCTGCCAGTCCTCCTTCCATGCAAAATCTTAACGTCCTAGGTGATGTGCAAGCCACCAAAGTCGGCTAAAAAGTGAATAATCGACAACTAAAACTTGAATTGTACTACTTCTTACTGGCTATTACTTCAACTTAGAAGCTACTTCTGTGTTCTTCTATGGTGCTTTTAGTGTCTCCGCATACCGCAGCACGCGACATAGCTTTGCAGACAATAAATGTAACCTTCTCAGAGAGAAAAGCGGCCAATGTGACGATCTGGCTTTAAGTCGATTCGATAACAAATGACGAAAACGGACGGATTTCTCAGGTTTTTACTACATATGAACACTTTTCACTTTCTCCCGTGCAACGCGGACGCTAGTCCTCCTTTCATGCAAAATCTTATGGTCCTAGGTCATGTCATAGCCACCAAAGCCGGCAAAAAGTGAATAATCGACAACTAAAACTTGAATTGTACTACTTCTTACTCTCTATTACTTCAATTTAGAAGCTTCCTCTGTGTTCTACTATGGTGCTTTTAGTGTTTCCGCATACTGCAGTACGCGACATAGCTTTGCAGACGATAAATGTAACCGTTTCAAAGAGGAGAGCGGCCAATGTGACGATCTGGCTTTAAGTCGATTCGAAAACAAATGACGAAAACGGACGGATTTCTCAGGTTTTTACTACATATGAACAATTTTCACATTCTCCCGTGCAACGCGGCTGTTAGTCCTCCTTTCATGCAAAATCTTATGGTCCTAGGTCATGTCATAGCCACCAAAGCCGGCTAAAAAGTGAATAATCGACAACTAAAACATGAATTGTACTACTTCTTACTGGCTATTACTTCAACTTAGAAGCCTCTTCTGTGTTCTACTATGGTTCTTTTTGTGTTTCTGCATACTGCAGCACGCGACATAGCTTTGCAGACGATAAATGTAACCGTTTCAGAGAGTAGAGCGGCCAAGGTGACGCTCTGGCTTTAAGTCGATTCGATGACGAATGACGAAAACGGACGGATTTCTCAGGTTTTTACTACATATGAACACTTTTCACATTCTCCCGTGCAACGCGTTTGCTAGTCCTCCTTTCATGCAAAATCTTAAGGTCCTAGGTCATGTCATAGCCACCAAAGCCGGCTAAAAAGTGAATAATCGACAACTAAAACATGAATTGTTCTACTTCTTACTGGCTATTACTTCAACTTAGAAGCTTCTTTTGTGTTCTACTATGGTTCTCTTTGTGTTTCTGTATACTGCAGCACGCGACATAGCTTTGCAGACGATAAATGTAACCGTTTCAGAGAGTAGTGCGGCCAATGTGACGCTCTGGCTTTAAGTCGATTCGACGACAAATGACGAAAACGGACGGATTTCTCAGGTTTTTACTACATATGAACACTTTTCACATTCTCCCGTGCAACGCGTCTGCTAGTCCTCCTTTCATGCAAAATCTTAAGGTCCTAGGTCATGTCCAAGCTACCAATGCCGGCTAAAATGTGAATAATCGACAACTAAAACTTCAATTTTACTACTTCTTACTGGCTATTGCTTCAACTTAGAAGCTTCTTCAGTGTTCTACTATGGTGCTTTTAGTGTCTCCGCATACCGCAGCACGCGACATAGATTTGCAGACGACAAATGTAACCGTCTCAGAGAGAAAAGCGGCAATGTGACGATCTGGCTTTTTAGTCGATTCGATAACAAATGACGAAAACGGACGGATTTCTCAGGTTTTTACTACATATGAACACTTTTCACATTCTCCCGTGCAACGCGGCTGTTAGTCCTCCTTTCATGCAACATCTTAAAGTCCTAGGTCATGTCCAATCCACCAAAGCCGGCTAAAAAATGAATAATCGACAACTAAAACTTGAATTGTACTACTTCTTACTGGCTATTACTTCAACTTAGAAGCTTTTTCTGTGTTCTATTATGGTGCTTTTAGAGTCTCCGCATACCGCAGCACGCGACATAGCTTTGCAGACGATAAATGTAACCGTCTCAGAGAGAAAAGCGGCCAATGTGACGATCTGGCTCTAAGTCGATTCGATAACAAATGACGAAAACGGACGGATTTCTCAGGTTTTTACTACATATGAACACTTTTCACTTTCTCCCGTGCAACGCGGACGCTAGTCCTCCTTTCATGCAAAATCTTATGGTCCTAGGTCATGTCATAGCCACCAAAGCCGGCAAAAAGTGAATAATCGACAACTAAAACTTGAATTGTACTACTTCTTACTCTCTATTACTTCAATTTAGAAGCTTCCTCTGTGTTCTACGATGGTGCTTTTAGTGTTTCCCGCTTACTGCAGTACGCGACATAGCTTTGCAGACGATAAATGTAACCGTTTCAGAGAGGAGAGCGGCCAATGTGACGATCTGGCTTTAAGTCGATTCGAAAACAAATGAGGAAAACGGACGGATTTCTCAGGTTTTTACTACATATGAACAATTTTCACATTCTCCCGTGCAACGCGGCTGTTAGTCCTCCTTTCATGCAAAATCTTATGGTCCTAGGTCATGTCATAGCCACCAAAGCCGGCTAAAAAGTGAATAATCGACAACTAAAACATGAATTGTACTACTTCTTACTGGCTATTACTTCAACTTAGAAGCCTCTTCTGTGTTGTACTATGGTTCTTTTTGTGTTTCTGCATACTGCAGCACGCGACATAGCTTTACAGACGATAAATGTAACCGTTTCAGAGAGTAGAGCGGCCAAGGTGACGCTCTGGCTTTAAGTCGATTCGATAACAAATGACGAAAACGGACGGATTTCTCAGGTTTTTACTACATATGAACACTTTTCACATTCTCCCGTGCAACGCGTTTGCTAGTCCTCCTTTCATGCAAAATCTTAAGGTCCTAGGTCATGTCCAAGCTACCAAAGCCGGCTAAAATGTGAATAATCGACAAATAAAACTTGAATTGTACTATTTCTTACTGGCTATTACTTCAACTTAGAAGCTTCTTCTGTGTTCTACTATGGTGCTTTTAGTGTTTCGGCATACCGCAGCACGCGACATAGCTTTGCAGACGATAAGTGTAACCGTTTCAGAGAGAAGAGCGGCCAATGTGACGATCTGGCCTTAAGTCGATTCGATAACAAATGACGAAAACGGACGGATTTCTCAGGTTTTTACTACATATGAACACTTTTCACATTCTCCCGTGCAACTTGTCTGCTAGTCCTCCTTTCATGCAATATCATGTGGTCCTAGGTCATGTCCAAGCCACCGAAGCCGGCTAAAAAGTGAATAATCGACAACTAAAACTTCAATTTTACTACTTCTTACTGGCTATTGCTTCAACTTAGAAACTTCTTCTGTGTTCTACTATGGTGCTTTTAGTGTCTCCGCATACCGCAGCACGCGACATAGAGTTGCAGACGATAAATGTAACCGTCTCAGAGAGAAAAGCGGCCAATGTGACGATCTGGCTTTAAGTCGATTCGATAACAAATGACGAAAACGGACGGATTTCTCAGGTTTTTACTACATATGAACACTTTTCACATTCTCCCGTGCAACGCAGCTGTTAGTCTTCCTTTCATGCAAAATCTTAAGGTTCCAACTCATGTCCAAGCCACAAAAGCCGGCTAAAAAGTGAATAATCGACAACTAAAACTTTAATTGTACTACTTCTTACTGGCTATTACTTCAACATAGAAGCTTCTTCTGTGTTCTACTATGGTGCTTTTAGTGTTTCCGCATACCGCAGCACGCGACATAGCTTTGCAGACGATAAATGTAACCGTTTCAGAGAGAAGAGGGGCCAATGTGACTATCTGGCCTTAAGTCGATTCGATAACAAATGACGAAAACAGACGGATATCTCAGGTTTTTACCACATATGAACACTTTTCACATTCTCCCGTGCAACGCTGCTGCTAGTCCTCCTTTCATGCAAAATCTTAAGGTCCTAGGTCATGTCCAAGCCACCAAAGCCGGCTAAAAAGTGAATAATCGATAACTAAAACTTGAATTGCACTACTTCTTACTGGCTATTACTTCAACTTAGAAGCTTCTTCTGTGCTCTACTATGGTGCCTTTAGTGTCTCCGCATAACGCAGCACGCGACATAGCTTTGCAGACGATAAATGTAACCGTCTCAGAGAGAAAAGCGGCCAATGTTACGATCTGGCTTTAAGACGATTCGATAACAAATGACGAAAACGGACGGATTTCTCAGGTTTTTAATACATATGAACACTTTTCACATTCTCCCGTGCAACGCGGCTGTTAGTCCTCCTTTCATGCAAAATCTTATGGTCCTAGGTCATGTCCAAGCCACCAAAGCCGGCTAAAAAGTGAATAATCGACAACTAAAACTTCAATTTTACTACTTCTTACTGGCTATTGCTTCAACTTAGAAGCTTCTTCAGTGTTCTACTATGGTGCTTTTAGTGTCTCCGCATACTGCAGCACGCGACATAGCTTTGCAGACGATAAATGTAACCGTCTCAGAGAGAAAAGCGGCCAATGTGACGATCTGGCTTTAAGACGATTCGATAACAAATGACGAAAACGGACGGATTTCTCAGGTTTTTACTACATATGAACACTTTTCACATTCTCCCGTGCAACGCGGCTGTTAGTCCTCCTTTCATGCAAAATCTTATGGTCCTAGGTCATGTCCAAGCCACCAAAGCCGGCTAAAAAGTGAATAATCGACAACTAAAACTTCAATAGTACTACTTCTTACTGGCTATTGCTATAACTTAGAAGCTTCTTCAGTGTTCTACTATGGTGCTTTTAGTGTCTCCGCATACCGCAGCACGCGACATAGATTTGCGGACGATAAATGTAACCGTCTCAGAGAGAAGAGCAGCCAATGTGACGATCTGGTTTTAAGACGATTCGATAACAAATGACGAAAACGGACGGATTTCTCAGGTTTTTACTATATATGAACACTTTTCACATTCTCCGGTGCAACGTGGCTGCTAGTCTTCCTTTCATGCAAAACTTTATGGTTCCACCTCATGTCCAAGCCACCAAAGCCGGCTAAAAAGTGAATAATCGGCAACTAAAACTTCAATAGTACTACTTCTTACTGGCTATTGCTATAACTTAGAAGCTTCTTCAGTGTTCTACTATGGTGCTTTTAGTGTCTCCGCATACCGCAGCACGCGACATAGATTTGCGGACGATAAATGTAACCGTCTCAGAGAGAAGAGCAGCCAATGTGACGATCTGGTTTTAAGTCGATTCGATAACAAATGACGAAAACGGACGGATTTCTCAGGTTTTTACTACATATGAACACTTTTCACATTCTCCCGTGCAACGCGGCTGCTAGTCCTCCTTTCATGCAAAATCTTATGGTCCTAGGTCATGTCCAAGCCACCAAAGCCGGCTAAAATTTGAATAATCGACAACTACAACTTGAATTGTATTACTTCTTACTGGCTATTACTTCAATTTTGAAGCTTCTTCTGAGTTCTACTATGGTGCTTTTAGTGTCTCCGCATCCCGCAGCACGCGACATAGCTTTGCAGACGATAAATGTAACCGTCTCAGAGAGAAATGCGGCCAATGTGACGATCTGCCTTTAAGACGATTCGATAACAAATGACGAAAACGGACGTTTTTCTCAGGTTTTTACTACATATGAACACTTTTCACATTCTCCCGTGCAACGCGGCTGTTAGTCCTCCTTTCATGCAAAATCGTATGGTCCTAGGTCATGTCCAAGCCACCAAAGCCGGCTAAAAATAGAATAATCGACAACTAAAACATGAATTGTATTCCTTCTTACTGGCTATTACTTCAACTTAGAAGCTTCTTCTGTGTTCTATTATGGTGCTTTTAGTGTCTCCGCATACCGCAGCACGCGACATAGCGTTGCAGACGATAAATGTATCCGTCTCAGAGTGAAAAGCGGCCAATGTGACGATCTGCCTTTAAGTCGATTCGATAACAAATGACGAAAACGGACGGATTTCTCAGGTTTTTAATACATATGAACACTTTTCACATTCTCCCGTGCATCGCGGCTGTTAGTCCTCCTTTCATGCAACATCTTATGGTCCTAGGTCATGTCCAAGCCACCAAAGCCGGCTAAAAAGTGAATAATCGACAACTAAAACTTCAATAGTACTACTTCTTACTGGCTATTGCTATAACTTAGAAGCTTCTTCAGTGTTCTACTATGGTGCTTTTAGTGTCTCCGCATACCGCAGCACGCGACATAGATTTGCGGACGATAAATGTAACCGTCTCAGAGAGAAGAGCAGCCAATGTGACGATCTGGCTTTAAGACGATTCGATAACAAATGACGAAAACGGACGGATATCTCAGGTTTTTACTAGATATGAACACTTTTCACATTCGCCCGTGCAACGCGGCTGTTAGTCCTCCTTGCATGCAAAATCTTATGGTCCTAGGTCATGTCCAAGCCACCAAAGCCGGCTAAAAAGTGAATAATCGACAACTAAAACTTCAATTGTACTACTTCTTACTGGCTATTACTTCAACTTAGAAGCTTCTTCTGTGTTCTACTATGGTGCTTTTAGTGTTTCCGCATACTGCAGCACGCGACATTGCTTTGCAGACGATAAATGTAACCGTTTCAGAGAGTAGAGCGGCCAATGTGACTATGTGGCTTTAAGTCGATTCGATAACAAATGACGAAAACGGACGGATTTCTCAGGATTTTACTACATATCAACACTTTTCACATTCTCCCGTGCAACGCGTCTGCTAGTCCTCCTTTCATGCAAAATCTTATGGTCCTAGGTCATGTCCAAGCCACCAAAGCCGGCTAAAAAGTGAATAATCGACAACTAAAACTTCAATTGTACTACTTCTTACTGGCTATTACTTCAACTTTGAAGTTTCTTCTGTGTTCTACTATGGTGCTTTTAGTGTCTCCGCATACCGCAGCACGCGACATAGCTTTGCAGACGATAAATGTAACCGTCTCAGAGAGAAAAGCGGCCAATGTGACGATCTGGCTTTAAGTCGATTCGATAACAAATGACGAAAACGGACGGATTTCTCAGGTTTTTACTACATATGAACACTTTTCACATTCTCCCTTGCACGTGGCTGTTAGTCCTCCTTTCATGCAAAATCTTATGGTCCTAGGTCATGTCCAAGCCAACATAGCCGGCTAAAAAGTGAATAATCGACAACTAAAACTTCAATTGTACTACTTCTTACTGGCTATTGCTTCAACTTAGAAGCTTCTTCAGTGTTCTACTATGGTGCTTTTAGTGTCTCCGCATACCGCAGCACGCGACATAGCTTTGCAGACGATAAATGTAACCGTCTCAGAGAGAAAAGCGGCCAATGTGACGATCTGGCTTTAAGACGATTCGATAACAAATGACGAAAACGGACGGATTTCTCAGGTTTTTAATACATATGAACACTTTTCACATTCTCCCGTGCAACGCGGCTGTTAGTCCTCCTTTCATGAAAAATCGTATGGTCCTAGGTCATGTCCAAGCCACCAAAGCCGGCTAAAAAGTGAATAATCGACAACTAAAACTTCAATTGTACTACTTCTTACTGGCTACTGCTTCAACTTAGAAGCTTCTTCAGTGTTCTACTATGGTGCTTTTAGTGTCTCCGCATACCGCAGCACGCGACATAGCTTTGCAGACGATAAATGTAACCGTCTCAGAGAGAAAAGCGGCCAATGTGACGATCTGGCTTTAAGACGATTCGATAACAAATGACGAAAACGGACGGATTTCTCAGGTTTTTACTACATATGAACACTTTTCACATTCTCCCGTGCAACGCGGCTGTTAGTCCTCCTTGCATGCAAAATCTTATGGTCCTAGGTCATGTCCAAGCCACCAAAGCCGGCTAAAAAGTGAATAATCGACAACTAAAACTTCAATTGTACTACTTCTTACTGGCTATTGCTTCAACTTAGAAGCTTCTTCAGTGTTCTACTATGGTGCTTTTAGTGTCTCCGCATACTGCAGCACGCGACATAGCTTTGCAGACGATAAATGTAAACGTTTCAGAGAGTAGAGCGGCCAATGTGACTATGTGGCTTTAAGTCGATTCGATAACAAATGACGAAAACGGACGGATTTCTCAGGTTTTTACTACATATGAACACTTTTCACATTCTCCGGTGCAACGTGGCTGCTAGTCTTCCTTTCATGCAAAATTTTATGGTTCCACCTCATGTCCAAGCCACCAAAGCCGGCTAAAAAGTGAATAATCGACAACTAAAACTTCAATTGTACTACTTCTTACTGGCTATTACTTCAACATAGAAGCTTCTTCAGTGTTCTACTATGGTGCTTTTAGTGTTCCGCATAACGCAGCACGCGACATAGCGTTGTAGACGATAAATGTAACCGTTTCAGAGAGAAGAGCGGCCAATGTGACGATCTGGCTTTAAGTCGATTCGATAACAAATGACGAAAACGGACGGATTTCTCAGGTTTTTACTACATATGAACACTTTTCACATTCTCCCGTGCAACGCGGCTGCTAGTCCTCCTTTCATGCAAAATCTTATGGTCCTAGGTCATGTCCAAGCCACCAAAGCCGGCTAAAAAGTGAATAATCGACAACTAAAACTTGAATTGTACTACTTCTTACTGGCTATTACTTCAACTTTGAAGTTTCTTCTGTGTTCTACTATGGTGCTTTTAGTGTCTCCGCATACCGCAGCACGCGACATAGCTTTGCAGACGATAAATGTAACCGTCTCAGAGAGAAAAGCGGCCAATGTGACGATCTGGCTTTAAGTCGATTCGATAACAAATGACGAAAACGGACGGATTTCTCAGGTTTTTACTACATATGAACACTTTTCACATTCTCCCTTGCAACGTGGCTGTTAGTCCTCCTTTCATGCAAAATCTTATGGTCCTAGGTCATGTCCAAGCCAACATAGCCGGCTAAAAAGTGAATAATCGACAACTAAAACTTCAATTGTACTACTTCTTACTGGCTATTGCTTCAACTTAGAAGCTTCTTCAGTGTTCTACTATGGTGCTTTTAGTGTCTCCGCATACCGCAGCACGCGACATAGCTTTGCAGACGATAAATGTAACCGTCTCAGAGAGAAAAGCGGCCAATGTGACGATCTGGCTTTAACACGATTCGATAACAAATGACGAAAACGGACGGATTTCTCAGGTTTTTAATACATATGAACACTTTTCACATTCTCCCGTGCAACGCGGCTGTTAGTCCTCCTTTCATGAAAAATCGTATGGTCCTAGGTCATGTCCAAGCCACCAAAGCCGGCTAAAAAGTGAATAATCGACAACTAAAACTTCAATTGTACTACTTCTTACTGGCTACTGCTTCAACTTAGAAGCTTCTTCAGTGTTCTACTATGGTGCTTTTAGTGTCTCCGCATACCGCAGCACGCGACATAGCTTCTAGACGATAAATGTAACCGTCTCAGAGAGAAAAGCGGCCAATGTGACGATCTGGCTTTAAGACGATTCGATAACAAATGACGAAAACGGACGGATTTCTCAGGTTTTTACTACATATCAACACTTTTCACATTCTCCCGTGCAACGCGTCTGCTAGTCCTCCTTTCATGCAAAATCTTATGGTCCTAGGTCATGTCCAAGCCACCAAAGCCGGCTAAAAAGTGAATAATCGACAACTAAAACTTGAATTGTACTACTTCTTACTGGCTATTGCTTCAACTTAGAAGCTTCTTCAGTGTTCTACTATGGTGCTTTTAGTGTCTCCGCATACCGGCGCACGCGACATAGCTTTGCAGACGATAAATGTAACCGTCTCAGAGAGAAAAGCGGCCAATGTGACGATCTGGCTTTAAGTCGATTCGATAACAAATGACGAAAACGGACGGATTTCTCAGGTTTTTACTACATATGAACACTTTTCACATTCTCCCTTGCAACGTGGCTGTTAGTCCTCCTTTCATGCAAAATCTTATGGTCCTAGGTCATGTCCAAGCCAACATAGCCGGCTAAAAAGTGAATAATCGACAACTAAAACTTCAATTGTACTACTTCTTACTGGCTATTGCTTCAACTTAGAAGCTTCTTCAGTGTTCTACTATGGTGCTTTTAGTGTCTCCGCATACCGCAGCACGCGACATAGCTTTGCAGACGATAAATGTAAACGTTTCAGAGAGTAGAGCGGCCAATGTGACTATGTGGCTTTAAGTCGATTCGATAACAAATGACGAAAACGGACGGATTTCTCAGGTTTTTACTACATATGAACACTTTTCACATTCTCCGGTGCAACGTGGCTGCTAGTCTTCCTTTCATGCAAAATTTTATGGTTCCACCTCATGTCCAAGCCACCAAAGCCGGCTAAAAAGTGAATAATCGACAACTAAAACTTCAATTGTACTACTTCTTACTGGCTATTACTTCAACATAGAAGCTTCTTCAGTGTTCTACTATGGTGCTTTTAGTGTTTCCGCATAACGCAGCACGCGACATAGCGTTGTAGACGATAAATGTAACCGTTTCAGAGAGAAGAGCGGCCAATGTGACGATCTGGCTTTAAGTCGATTCGATAACAAATGACGAAAACGGACGGATTTCTCAGGTTTTTACTACATATGAACACTTTTCACATTCTCCCGTGCAACGCGGCTGCTAGTCCTCCTTTCATGCAAAATCTTAAGGTCCTAGGTCATGTCCAAGCCACCAAAGCCGGCTAAAATGTGAATAATCGACAACTAAAACTTGAATTGTATTACTTCTTACTGGCTATTACTTCAACTTAGAAGCTTCTTCAGTGTTCTACTAGAGAGCTTTTAGTGTCTCCGCATACCGCAGCACGCGACATAGCTTTGGAGACGATAAATGTAACCGTCTCTGAGAGAAAAGTGGCCAATGTGACGATCTGGCTTTAAGACGATTCGATAACAAATGACGAAAACGGACGGATTTCTCAGGTTTTTACTACATATGAACACTTTTCACATTCTCCGGTGCAACGTGGCTGCTAGTCTTCCTTTCATGCAAAATTTTATGGTTCCACCTCATGTCCAAGCAACTAATGCCGGCTAAAAAGTGAATAATCGACAACTAAAACTTCATTTGTACTACTTCTTACTGGCTATTACTTCAACATAGAAGTTTCTTCAGTGTTCTAGTATGGTGCTTTTAGTGTTTCCGCATAACGCAGCACGCGACATAGCTTTGCAGACGATAAATGTAACCGTTTCAGAGGGTAGAGCGGCCAATGTGACTATGTGGCTTAAAGTCGATTCGATAACAAATGACGAAAACGGACGGATTTCTCAGGTTTTTACTACATATGAACACTTTTCACATTCTCCCGTGCAACGCGTCCGCTAGTCCTCCTTTCATGCAAAACCTTATGGTCCTAGGTCATGTCCAAGCCACCAAAGCCGGCTAAAAATAGAATAATCGACAACTAAAACTTCAATTGTACTACTTCTTACTGGCTATTACTTCAACATAGAAGCTTCTTCAGTGTTCTACTATGGTGCTTTTAGTGTTTCCGCATACCGCAGCACGCGACATAGCTTTGTAGACGATAAATGTAAGCGTTTCAGAGAGAAGAGCGGCCAATGTGACGGTCTGGCTTTAAGTCGATTCGATAACAAATGACGAAAACGGACGGATTTCTCAGGTTTTTACTACATATGAACACTTTTCACATTCTCCCGTGCAACGCGGCTGCTACTCCTCCTTTCATGCAAAATCTTAAGGTCCTAGGTCATGTCCAAGCCACCAAAGCCGGCTAAAATGTGAATAATCGACAACTAAAACTTGAATTGTATTACTTCTTACTGGCTATTACTTCAACTTAGAAGCTTCTTCTGTGTTCTACTATGGTGCTTTTAGTGTCTCCGCATACCGCAGCACGCGACATAGCGTTGCAGACGATAAATGTAACCGTCTCAGAGTGAAAAGCGGCCAATGTGACGATCTGCCTTTAAGTCGATTCGATAACAAATGACGACAACGGACGGATTTATCAGGTTTTTACTACATATGAACACTTTTCACATTCTCCCGTGCAACGCGGCTGCCAGTCCTCCTTTCATGTAAAATCTTATGGTCCCAGGTCATGTCCAAGCCACCAAAGACGGCTAAAAAGTGAATAATCGACAACTAAAACTTCAATTGTACTACTTCTTACTGGCTATTGCTTCAACTTAGAAGCTTCTTCAGTGTTCTACTATGGTGCTTTTAGTGTCTCCGCATCCCGCAGCACGCGACTTAGCTTTGCAGACGATAAATGTAACCGTCTCAGAGAGAAATGCGGCCAATGTTACGATCTGGCTTTGAGACGATTCGATAACAAATGACGAAAACGGACGGATTTATCAGGTTTTTACTACATATGAACACTTTTCACATTCTCCCGTGCAACGCGGCTGCCAGTCCTCCTTTCATGTAAAATCTTATGGTCCCAGGTCATGTCCAAGCCACCAAAGACGGCTAAAAATTGAATAATCGACAACTAAAACTTCAATTGTACTACTTCTTACTGGCTATTACTTCAACTTAGAAGCTTCTTCTGTGTTCTACTATGGTGCTTTTAGTGTTTCCGCATACTGCAGCACGCGACATAGCTTTGCAGACGATAAATGTAACCGTTTCAGAGAGTAGAGCGGCCAATGTGACTATGTGGCTTTAAGTCGATTCGATAACAAATGACGAAAACGGACGGATTTCTCAGGTTTTTACTACATATGAACACTTTTCACATTCTCCCGTGCAACGCGGCTGTTAGTCCTCCTTTCATGCAAAATCTTATGGTCCTAGGTCATGTCCAAGCCACCAAAGCCGGCAAAAAAGTGAATAATCGACAACTAAAACTTCAATTGTACTACTTCTTACTGGCTATTGCTTCAACTTAGAAGCTTCTTCAGTGTTCTACTATGGTGCTTTTAGTGTCTCCGCATCCCGCAGCACGCGACATAGCTTTGCAGACGATAAATGTAACCGTCTCAGAGAGAAATGCGGCCAATGTGACGATCTGGCTTTAAGACGATTGGATAACAAATGACGAAAACGGACG
The DNA here is from genome assembly GCF_023897955.1 of Schistocerca gregaria. Taxonomy (NCBI): domain Eukaryota; kingdom Metazoa; phylum Arthropoda; class Insecta; order Orthoptera; family Acrididae; genus Schistocerca; species Schistocerca gregaria. Next base: position 847,594 of record NW_026061826.1, read on the forward strand.
GATTTCTCAGGTTTTTACTACATATGAACACTTTTCACATTCTCCGGTGCAACGTGGCTGCTAGTCTTCCTTTCATGCAAAATTTTATGGTTCCACCTCATGTCCAAGCCACCAAAGCCGGCTAAAAAGTGAATAATCGACAACTAAAACTTCAATTGTACTACTTCTTACTGGCTATTACTTCAACTTAGAAGCTTCTTCTGTGTTCTACTATGGTGCTTTTAGTGTTTCCGCATACTGCAGCACGCGACATAGCTTTGCAGACGATAAATGTAACCGTTTCAGAGAGTAGAGCGGCCAATGTGACTATGTGGCTTAAAGTCGATTCGATAACAAATGACGAAAACGGACGGATTTCTCAGGTTTTTACTACATATGAACACTTTTCACATTCTCCCGTGCAACGCGTCTGCTAGTCCTCCTTTCATGCAAAATCTTATGGTCCTAGGTCATGTCCAAGCCACCAAAGCCGGCTAAAAAGTGAATAATCGACAACTAAAACTTCAATTGTACTACTTCTTACTGGCTATTACTTCAACTTTGAAGTTTCTTCTGTGTTCTACTATGGTGCTTTTAGTGTCTCCGCATACCGCAGCACGCGACATAGCTTTGCAGACGATAAATGTAACCGTCTCAGAGAGAAAAGCGGCCAATGTGAGGATCTGGCTTTAAGTCGATTCGATAACAAATGACGAAAACGGACGGATTTCTCAGGTTTTTACTACATATGAACACTTTTCACATTCTCCCGTGCAACGCGGCTGTTAGTCCTCCTTTCATGCAAAATCTTATGGTCCTAGGTCATGTCCAAGCCAACAAAGCCGGCTAAAAAGTGAATAATCGACAACTAAAACTTCAATTGTACTACTTCTTACTGGCTACTGCTTCAACTTAGAAGCTTCTTCAGTGTTCTACTATGGTGCTTTTAGTGTCTCCGCATACCGCAGCACGCGACATAGCTTTGGAGACGATAAATGTAACCGTCTCAGAGAGAAAAGCGGCCAATGTGACGATCTTTTTTAAGACGATTCGATAACAAATGACGAAAACGGACGGATTTCTCAGGTTTTTAATACATATGAACACTTTTCACATTATCCCGTGCAACGCGGCTGTTAGTCCTCCTTTCATGCAAAATCGTATGGTCCTAGGTCATGTCCAAGCCACCAAAGCCGGCTAAAAAGTGAATAATCGACAACTAAAACTTCAATTGTACTACTTCTTACTGGCTATTGCTTCAACTTAGAAGCTTCTTCAGTGTTCTACTATGGTGCTTTTAGTGTCTCCGCATACCGCAGCACGCGACATAGCTTTGCAGACGATAAATGTAACCATCTCAGAGAGAAAAGCGGCCAATGTGATGATCTGGCTTTAAGACGATTCGATAACAAATGACGAAAACGGACGGATTTCTCAGGTTTTTACTACATATGAACACTTTTCACATTCTCCCGTGCAACGCGGCTGTTAGTCCTCCTTTCATGCATAATCTTATGGTCCTAGGTCATGTCCAAGCCACCAAAGCCGGCTAAAAAGTGAATAATCGACAACTAAAACTTCAATTGTACTACTTCTTACTGGCTATTGCTTCAACTTAGAAGCTTCTTCAGTGTTCTACTATGGTGCTTTTAGTGTCTCCGCATACCGCAGCACGCGACATAGATTTGCAGACGATAAATGTAACCGTCTCAGAAAGAAAAGCAGCCAATGTGACGATCTGGCTTTAAGACGATTCGATAACAAATGACGAAAACGGACGGATTTCTCAGGTTTTTACTACATATGAACACTTTTCGCATTCTCCGGTGCAACGTGGCTGCTAGTCTCCCTTTCATGCAAAATTTTATGGTTCCACCTCATGTCCAAGCAACCAAAGCCGGCTAAAAAGTGAATAATCGACAACTAAAACTTCATTTGTACTACTTCTTACTGGCTATTACTTCAACATAGAAGCTTCTTCAGTGTTCTACTATGGTGCTTTTAGTGTTTCCGCATAACGCAGCACGCGACATAGCTTTGTAGACGATAAATGTAACCGTTTCAGAGAGAAGAGCGGCCAATGTGACGATCTGGCTTTAAGTCGATTCGATAACAAATGACGAAAACGGACGGATTTCTCAGGTTTTTACTACATATGAACACTTTTCACATTCTCCCGTGCAACGCGGCTGCTATTCCTCCTTTCATGCAAAATCTTAAGGTCCTAGGTCATGTCCAAGCCACCAAAGCCGGCTAAAATGTGAATAATCGACAACTACAACTTGAATTGTATTACTTCTTACTGGCTATTACTTCAATTTAGAAGCTTCTTCAGTGTTCTACTATGGTGCTTTTAGTGTCTCCGCATCCCGCAGCACGCGACATAGCTTTGCAGACGATAAATGTAACCGTCTCAGTGAGAAATGCGGCCAATGTGACGATCTGGCTTTAAGACGATTCGATAACAAATGACGAAAACGGACGGATTTCTCAGGTTTTTACTACATATGAACACTTTTCACATTCTCCCGTGCAACGCGGCTGTTAGTCCTCCTTTCATGCAAAATCGTATGGTCCTAGGTCATGTCCAAGCCACCAAAGCCGGCTAAAAAGTGAATAATCGCCAACTAAAACTTCAATTGTACTACTTCTTACTGGCTATTGCTTCAACTTAGAAGCTTCTTCAGTGTTCTACTATGGTGCTTTTAGTGTCTCCGCATCCCGCAGCACGCGACATAGCTTTGCAGACGATAAATGTAACCGTCTCAGAGAGAAATGCGGCCAATGTGACGATCAGGCTTTAAGACGATTCGATAACAAATGACGAAAACGGACGGATTTCTCAGGTTTTTACTACATATGAACACTCTTCACATTCTCCCGTGCAACGCGGCTGTTAGTCCTCCTTTCATGCAAAATCTTATGGTCCTAGGTCATGTCCAAGCCAACAAAGCCGGCTAAAAAGTGAATAATCGACAACTAAAACTTCAATTGTACTACTTCTTACTGGCTATTGCTTCAACTTAGAAGCTTCTTCAGTGTTCTACTATGGTGCTTTTAGTGTCTCCGCATACCGCAGCACGCGACATAGCTTTGGAGACGATAAATGTAACCGTCTCAGAGAGAAAAGCGGCCAATGTGACGATCTGGCTTTAAGACGATTCGATAACAAATTACGAAAACGGACGGATTTCTCAGGTTTTTAATACATATGAACACTTTTCACATTATCCCGTGCAACGTGGCTGTTAGTCCTCCTTACATGCAAAATCGTATGGTCCTAGGTCATGTCCAAGCCACCAAAGCCGGCTAAAAAGTGAATAATCGACAACTAAAACTTCAATTGTACTACTTCTTACTGGCTATTGCTTCAACTTAGAAGCTTCTTCAGTGTTCTACTATGGTGCTTTTAGTGTCTCCGCATACCGCAGCACGCGACATGGCTTTGCAGACGATAAATGTAACCGTCTCAGAGAGAAAAGCGGCCAATGTGATGATCTGGCTTTAAGACGATTCGATAACAAATGACGAAAACGGACGGATTTCTCAGGTTTTTCACTACATATGAACACTTTTCACATTCTCCCGTGCAACGCGGCTGTTAGTCCTCCTTTCATGCATAATCTTATGGTCCTAGGTCATGTCCAAGCCACCAAAGCCGGCTAAAAAGTGAATAATCGACAACTAAAACTTCAATTGTACTACTTCTTACTGGCTATTGCTTCAACTTAGAAGCTTCTTCAGTGTTCTACTATGGTGCTTTTAGTGTCTCCGCATACCGCAGCACGCGACATAGATTTGCAGACGATAAATGTAACCGTCTCAGAAAGAAAAGCAGCCAATGTGACGATCTGGCTTTAAGACGATTCGATAACAAATGACGAAAACGGACGGATTTCTCAGGTTCGTACTACATATGAACACTTTTCGCATTCTCCGGTGCAACGTGGCTGCTAGTCTTCCTTTCATGCAAAATTTTATGGTTCCACCTCATGTCCAAGCAACCAAAGCCGGCTAAAAAGTGAATAATCGACAACTAAAACTTCATTTGTACTACTTCTTACTGGCTATTACTTCAACATAGAAGCTTCTTCAGTGTTCTACTATGGTGCTTTTAGTGTTTCCGCATAACGCAGCACGCGACATAGCTTTGTAGACGATAAATGTAACCGTTTCAGAGAGAAGAGCGGCCAATGTGACGATCTGGCTTTAAGTCGATTCGATAACAAATGACGAAAACGGACGGATTTCTCAGGTTTTTACTACATATGAACACTTTTCACATTCTCCCGTGCAACGCGGCTGCTAGTCCTCCTTTCATGCAAAATCTTAAGGTCCTAGGTCATGTCCAAGCCACCAAAGCCGGCTAAAATTTGAATAATCGACAACTACAACTTGAATTGTATTACTTCTTATTGGTTATTACTTCAATTTTGAAGCTTCTTCTGTGTTCTACTATGGTGCTTTTAGTGTCTCCGCATCCCGCAGCACGCGACATAGCTTTGCAGACGATAAATGTAACCGTCTCAGAGAGAAATGCGGCCAATGTGACGATCTGCCTTTAAGACGATTCGATAACAAATGACGAAAACGGACGGATTTCTCAGGTTTTTACTACATATGAACACTTTTCACATTCTCCCGTGCAACGCGGCTGTTAGTCCTCCTTTCATGCAAAATCGTATGGTCCTAGGTCATGTCCAAGCCACCAAAGCCGGCTAAAAATAGAATAATCGACAACTAAAACTTCAATTGTACTACTTCTTACTGGCTATTGCTTCAACTTAGAAGCTTCTTCAGTGTTCTACTATGGTGCTTTTAGTGTCTCCGCATCCCGCAGCACGCGACATAGCTTTGCAGACGATAAATGTAACCGTCTCAGAGAGAAATGCGGCCAATGTGACGATCTGGCTTTAAGACGATTCGATAACAAATGACGAAAACGGACGGATTTCTCAGGTTTTTACTACATATGAACACTTTTCACATTCTCCGGTTCAACGTGGCTGCTAGTCTTCCTTTCATGCAAAATATTATGGTTCCACCTCATGTCCAAGCCACCGAAGCCGGCTAAAAAGCGAATAATCGACAACTAAAACTTCAATTGTACTACTTCTTACTGGCTATTGCTTCAACTTAGAAGCTTCTTCAGTGTTCTACTATGGTGCTTTTAGTGTCTCCGCATACCGCAGCACGCGACATAGATTTGCAGACGATAAATGTAACCGTCTCAGAAAGAAAAGCAGCCAATGTGACGATCTGGCTTTAAGACGATTCGATAACAAATGACGAAAACGGACGGATTTCTCAGGTTCGTACTACATATGAACACTTTTCGCATTCTCCGGTGCAACGTGGCTGCTAGTCTTCCTTTCATGCAAAATTTTATGGTTCCACCTCATGTCCAAGCAACCAAAGCCGGCTAAAAAGTGAATAATCGACAACTAAAACTTCATTTGTACTACTTCTTACTGGCTATTACTTCAACATAGAAGCTTCTTCAGTGTTCTACTATGGTGCTTTTAGTGTTTCCGCATAACGCAGCACGCGACATAGCTTTGTAGACGATAAATGTAACCGTTTCAGAGAGAAGAGCGGCCAATGTGACGATCTGGCTTTAAGTCGATTCGATAACAAATGACGAAAACGGACGGATTTCTCAGGTTTTTACTACATATGAACACTTTTCACATTCTCCCGTGCAACGCGGCTGCTAGTCCTCCTTTCATGCAAAATCTTAAGGTCCTAGGTCATGTCCAAGCCACCAAAGCCGGCTAAAATTTGAATAATCGACAACTACAACTTGAATTGTATTACTTCTTATTGGTTATTACTTCAATTTTGAAGCTTCTTCTGTGTTCTACTATGGTGCTTTTAGTGTCTCCGCATCCCGCAGCACGCGACATAGCTTTGCAGACGATAAATGTAACCGTCTCAGAGAGAAATGCGGCCAATGTGACGATCTGCCTTTAAGACGATTCGATAACAAATGACGAAAACGGACGGATTTCTCAGGTTTTTACTACATATGAACACTTTTCACATTCTCCCGTGCAACGCGGCTGTTAGTCCTCCTTTCATGCAAAATCGTATGGTCCTAGGTCATGTCCAAGCCACCAAAGCCGGCTAAAAATAGAATAATCGACAACTAAAACTTCAATTGTACTACTTCTTACTGGCTATTGCTTCAACTTAGAAGCTTCTTCAGTGTTCTACTATGGTGCTTTTAGTGTCTCCGCATCCCGCAGCACGCGACATAGCTTTGCAGACGATAAATGTAACCGTCTCAGAGAGAAATGCGGCCAATGTGACGATCTGGCTTTAAGACGATTCGATAACAAATGACGAAAACGGACGGATTTCTCAGGTTTTTACTACATATGAACACTTTTCACATTCTCCGGTTCAACGTGGCTGCTAGTCTTCCTTTCATGCAAAATATTATGGTTCCACCTCATGTCCAAGCCACCGAAGCCGGCTAAAAAGCGAATAATCGACAACTAAAACTTCAATTGTACTACTTCTTACTGGCTATTACTTCAACTTAGAAGCTTCTTCTGTGTTCTACTATGGTGCTTTTAGTGTTTCCGCATACTGCAGCACGCGACATAGCTTTGCAGACGATAAATGTAACCGTTTCAGAGAGTAGAGCGGCCAATGTGACTATGTGGCTTAAAGTCGATTCGATAACAAATGACGAAAACGGACGGATTTCTCAGGTTTTTACTACATATGAACACTTTTCACATTCTCCCGTGCAACGCGTCTGCTAGTCCTCCTTTCATGCAAAATCTTATGGTCCTAGGTCATGTCCAAGCCACCAAAGCCGGCTAAAAAGTGAATAATCGACAACTAAAACTTGAATTGTACTACTTCTTACTGGCTATTACTTCAACTTTGAAGTTTCTTCTGTGTTCTACTATGGTGCTTTTAGTGTCTCCGCATACCGCAGCACGCGACATAGCTTTGCAGACGATAAATGTAACCGTCTCAGAGAGAAAAGCGGCCAATGTGACGATCTGGCTTTAAGTCGATTCGATAACAAATGACGAAAACGGACGGATTTCTCAGGTTTTTACTACATATGAACACTTTTCACATTCTCCCTTGCAACGTGGCTGTTAGTCCTCCTTTCATGCAAAATCTTATGGTCCTAGGTCATGTCCAAGCCAACATAGCCGGCTAAAAAGTGAATAATCGACAACTAAAACTTCAATTGTACTACTTCTTACTGGCTATTGCTTCAACTTAGAAGCTTCTTCAGTGTTCTACTATGGTGCTTTTAGTGTCTCCGCATACCGCAGCACGCGACATAGCTTTGCAGACGATAAATGTAACCGTCTCAGAGAGAAAAGCGGCCAATGTGACGATCTGGCTTTAAGACGATTCGATAACAAATGACGAAAACGGACGGATTTCTCAGGTTTTTAATACATATGAACACTTTTCACATTCTCCCGTGCAACGCGGCTGTTAGTCCTCCTTTCATGAAAAATCGTATGGTCCTAGGTCATGTCCAAGCCACCAAAGCCAGCTAAAAAGTGAATAATCGACAACTAAAACTTCAATTGTACTACTTCTTACTGGCTACTGCTTCAACTTAGAAGCTTCTTCAGTGTTCTACTATGGTGCTTTTAGTGTCTCCGCATACCGCAGCACGCGACATAGCTTTGCAGACGATAAATGTAACCGTCTCAGAGAGAAAAGCGGCCAATGTGACGATCTGGCTTTAAGACGATTCGATAACAAATGACGAAAACGGACGGATTTCTCAGGTTTTTACTACATATGAACACTTTTCACATTCTCCCGTGCAACGCGGCTGTTAGTCCTCCTTGCATGCAAAATCTTATGGTCCTAGGTCATGTCCAAGCCACCAAAGCCGGCTAAAAAGTGAATAATCGACAACTAAAACTTCAATTGTACTACTTCTTACTGGCTATTGCTTCAACTTAGAAGCTTCTTCAGTGTTCTACTATGGTGCTTTTAGTGTCTCCGCACACTGCAGCACGCGACATAGCTTTGCAGACGATAAATGTAAACGTTTCAGAGAGTAGAGCGGCCAATGTGACTATGTGGCTTTAAGTCGATTCGATAACAAATGACGAAAACGGACGGATTTCTCAGGTTTTTACTACATATGAACACTTTTCACATTCTCCGGTGCAACGTGGCTGCTAGTCTTCCTTTCATGCAAAATTTTATGGTTCCACCTCATGTCCAAGCCACCAAAGCCGGCTAAAAAGTGAATAATCGACAACTAAAACTTCAATTGTACTACTTCTTACTGGCTATTACTTCAACATAGAAGCTTCTTCAGTGTTCTACTATGGTGCTTTTAGTGTTTCCGCATAACGCAGCACGCGACATAGCGTTGTAGACGATAAATGTAACCGTTTCAGAGAGAAGAGCGGCCAATGTGACGATCTGGCTTTAAGTCGATTCGATAACAAATGACGAAACCGGACGGATTTCTCCGGTTTTTCCAACATATGAACACTTTTCACATTCTACCGTGCAACGCGGCTGCTAGTCCTCCTTTCATGCAAAATCTTAAGGTCCTAGGTCATGTCCAAGCCACCAAAGCCGGCTAAAATGTGAATAATCGACAACTAAAACTTGAATTGTATTACTTCTTACTGGCTATTACTTCAACTTAGAAGCTTCTTCAGTGTTCTACTAGAGAGCTTTTAGTGTCTCCGCATACCGCAGCACGCGACATAGCTTTGGAGACGATAAATGTAACCGTCTCTGAGAGAAAAGTGGCCAATGTGACGATCTGGCTTTAAGACGATTCGATAACAAATGACGAAAACGGACGGATTTCTCAGGTTTTTACTACATATGAACACTTTTCACATTCTCCGGTGCAACGTGGCTGCTAGTCTTCCTTTCATGCAAAATTTTATGGTTCCACCTCATGTCCAAGCAACTAATGCCGGCTAAAAAGTGAATAATCGACAACTAAAACTTCATTTGTACTACTTCTTACTGGCTATTACTTCAACATAGAAGTTTCTTCAGTGTTCTAGTATGGTGCTTTTAGTGTTTCCGCATAACGCAGCACGCGACATAGCTTTGCAGACGATAAATGTAACCGTTTCAGAGGGTAGAGCGGCCAATGTGACTATGTGGCTTAAAGTCGATTCGATAACAAATGACGAAAACGGACGGATTTCTCAGGTTTTTACTACATATGAACACTTTTCACATTCTCCCGTGCAACGCGTCCGCTAGTCCTCCTTTCATGCAAAACCTTATGGTCCTAGGTCATGTCCAAGCCACCAAAGCCGGCTAAAAAGTGAATAATCGACAACTAAAACTTCAATTGTACTACTTCTTACTGGCTATTACTTCAACATAGAAGCTTCTTCAGTGTTCTACTATGGTGCTTTTAGTGTTTCCGCATACCGCAGCACGCGACATAGCTTTGTAGACGATAAATGTAAGCGTTTCAGAGAGAAGAGCGGCCAATGTGACGGTCTGGCTTTAAGTCGATTCGATAACAAATGACGAAAACGGACGGATTTCTCAGGTTTTTACTACATATGAACACTTTTCACATTCTCCCGTGCAACGCGGCTGCTACTCCTCCTTTCATGCAAAATCTTAAGGTCCTAGGTCATGTCCAAGCCACCAAAGCCGGCTAAAATGTGAATAATCGACAACTAAAACTTGAATTGTATTACTTCTTACTGGCTATTACTTCAACTTAGAAGCTTCTTCTGTGTTCTACTATGGTGCTTTTAGTGTCTCCGCATACCGCAGCACGCGACATAGCGTTGCAGACGATAAATGTAACCGTCTCAGAGTGAAAAGCGGCCAATGTGACGATCTGCCTTTAAGTCGATTCGATAACAAATGACGACAACGGACGGATTTATCAGGTTTTTACTACATATGAACACTTTTCACATTCTCCCGTGCAACGCGGCTGCCAGTCCTCCTTTCATGTAAAATCTTATGGTCCCAGGTCATGTCCAAGCCACCAAAGACGGCTAAAAAGTGAATAATCGACAACTAAAACTTCAATTGTACTACTTCTTACTGGCTATTGCTTCAACTTAGAAGCTTCTTCAGTGTTCTACTATGGTGCTTTTAGTGTCTCCGCATCCCGCAGCACGCGACTTAGCTTTGCAGACGATAAATGTAACCGTCTCAGAGAGAAATGCGGCCAATGTTACGATCTGGCTTTGAGACGATTCGATAACAAATGACGAAAACGGACGGATTTATCAGGTTTTTACTACATATGAACACTTTTCACATTCTCCCGTGCAACGCGGCTGCCAGTCCTCCTTTCATGTAAAATCTTATGGTCCCAGGTCATGTCCAAGCCACCAAAGACGGCTAAAAATTGAATAATCGACAACTAAAACTTCAATTGTACTACTTCTTACTGGCTATTACTTCAACTTAGAAGCTTCTTCTGTGTTCTACTATGGTGCTTTTAGTGTTTCCGCATACTGCAGCACGCGACATAGCTTTGCAGACGATAAATGTAACCGTTTCAGAGAGTAGAGCGGCCAATGTGACTATGTGGCTTTAAGTCGATTCGATAACAAATGACGAAAACGGACGGATTTCTCAGGTTTTTACTACATATGAACACTTTTCACATTCTCCCGTGCAACGCGGCTGTTAGTCCTCCTTTCATGCAAAATCTTATGGTCCTAGGTCATGTCCAAGCCACCAAAGCCGGCAAAAAAGTGAATAATCGACAACTAAAACTTCAATTGTACTACTTCTTACTGGCTATTGCTTCAACTTAGAAGCTTCTTCAGTGTTCTACTATGGTGCTTTTAGTGTCTCCGCATCCCGCAGCACGCGACATAGCTTTGCAGACGATAAATGTAACCGTCTCAGAGAGAAATGCGGCCAATGTGACGATCTGGCTTTAAGACGATTGGATAACAAATGACGAAAACGGACGGATTTCTCAGGTTTTTACTACATATGAACACTTTTCACATTCTCCGGTGCAACGTGGCTGCTAGTCTTCCTTTCATGCAAAATTTTATGGTTCCACCTCATGTCCAAGCCACCAAAGCCGGCTAAAAAGTGAATAATCGACAACTAAAACTTCAATTGTACTACTTCTTACTGGCTATTACTTCAACTTAGAAGCTTCTTCTGTGTTCTACTATGGTGCTTTTAGTGTTTCCGCATACTGCAGCACGCGACATAGCTTTGCAGACGATAAATGTAACCGTTTCAGAGAGTAGAGCGGCCAATGTGACTATGTGGCTTAAAGTCGATTCGATAACAAATGACGAAAACGGACGGATTTCTCAGGTTTTTACTACATATGAACACTTTTCACATTCTCCCGTGCAACGCGTCTGCTAGTCCTCCTTTCATGCAAAATCTTATGGTCCTAGGTCATGTCCAAGCCACCAAAGCCGGCTAAAAAGTGAATAATCGACAACTAAAACTTCAATTGTACTACTTCTTACTGGCTATTACTTCAACTTTGAAGTTTCTTCTGTGTTCTACTATGGTGCTTTTAGTGTCTCCGCATACCGCAGCACGCGACATAGCTTTGCAGACGATAAATGTAACCGTCTCAGAGAGAAAAGCGGCCAATGTGAGGATCTGGCTTTAAGTCGATTCGATAACAAATGACGAAAACGGACGGATTTCTCAGGTTTTTACTACATATGAACACTTTTCACATTCTCCCGTGCAACGCGGCTGTTAGTCCTCCTTTCATGCAAAATCTTATGGTCCTAGGTCATGTCCAAGCCAACAAAGCCGGCTAAAAAGTGAATAATCGACAACTAAAACTTCAATTGTACTACTTCTTACTGGCTACTGCTTCAACTTAGAAGCTTCTTCAGTGTTCTACTATGGTGCTTTTAGTGTCTCCGCATACCGCAGCACGCGACATAGCTTTGGAGACGATAAATGTAACCGTCTCAGAGAGAAAAGCGGCCAATGTGACGATCTTTTTTAAGACGATTCGATAACAAATGACGAAAACGGACGGATTTCTCAGGTTTTTAATACATATGAACACTTTTCACATTATCCCGTGCAACGCGGCTGTTAGTCCTCCTTTCATGCAAAATCGTATGGTCCTAGGTCATGTCCAAGCCACCAAAGCCGGCTAAAAAGTGAATAATCGACAACTAAAACTTCAATTGTACTACTTCTTACTGGCTATTGCTTCAACTTAGAAGCTTCTTCAGTGTTCTACTATGGTGCTTTTAGTGTCTCCGCATACCGCAGCACGCGACATAGCTTTGCAGACGATAAATGTAACCATCTCAGAGAGAAAAGCGGCCAATGTGATGATCTGGCTTTAAGACGATTCGATAACAAATGACGAAAACGGACGGATTTCTCAGGTTTTTACTACATATGAACACTTTTCACATTCTCCCGTGCAACGCGGCTGTTAGTCCTCCTTTCATGCATAATCTTATGGTCCTAGGTCATGTCCAAGCCACCAAAGCCGGCTAAAAAGTGAATAATCGACAACTAAAACTTCAATTGTACTACTTCTTACTGGCTATTGCTTCAACTTAGAAGCTTCTTCAGTGTTCTACTATGGTGCTTTTAGTGTCTCCGCATACCGCAGCACGCGACATAGATTTGCAGACGATAAATGTAACCGTCTCAGAAAGAAAAGCAGCCAATGTGACGATCTGGCTTTAAGACGATTCGATAACAAATGACGAAAACGGACGGATTTCTCAGGTTTTTACTACATATGAACACTTTTCGCATTCTCCGGTGCAACGTGGCTGCTAGTCTCCCTTTCATGCAAAATTTTATGGTTCCACCTCATGTCCAAGCAACCAAAGCCGGCTAAAAAGTGAATAATCGACAACTAAAACTTCATTTGTACTACTTCTTACTGGCTATTACTTCAACATAGAAGGTTCTTCAGTGTTCTACTATGGTGCTTTTAGTGTTTCCGCATAACGCAGCACGCGACATAGCTTTGTAGACGATAAATGTAACCGTTTCAGAGAGAAGAGCGGCCAATGTGACGATCTGGCTTTAAGTCGATTCGATAACAAATGACGAAAACGGACGGATTTCTCAGGTTTTTACTACATATGAACACTTTTCACATTCTCCCGTGCAACGCGGCTGCTATTCCTCCTTTCATGCAAAATCTTAAGGTCCTAGGTCATGTCCAAGCCACCAAAGCCGGCTAAAATGTGAATAATCGACAACTACAACTTGAATTGTATTACTTCTTACTGGCTATTACTTCAATTTAGAAGCTTCTTCAGTGTTCTACTATGGTGCTTTTAGTGTCTCCGCATCCCGCAGCACGCGACATAGCTTTGCAGACGATAAATGTAACCGTCTCAGTGAGAAATGCGGCCAATGTGACGATCTGGCTTTAAGACGATTCGATAACAAATGACGAAAACGGACGGATTTCTCAGGTTTTTACTACATATGAACACTTTTCACATTCTCCCGTGCAACGCGGCTGTTAGTCCTCCTTTCATGCAAAATCGTATGGTCCTAGGTCATGTCCAAGCCACCAAAGCCGGCTAAAAAGTGAATAATCGACAACTAAAACTTCAATTGTACTACTTCTTACTGGCTATTGCTTCAACTTAGAAGCTTCTTCAGTGTTCTACTATGGTGCTTTTAGTGTCTCCGCATCCCGCAGCACGCGACATAGCTTTGCAGACGATAAATGTAACCGTCTCAGAGAGAAATGCGGCCAATGTGACGATCTGGCTTTAAGACGATTCGATAACAAATGACGAAAACGGACGGATTTCTCAGGTTTTTACTACATATGAACACTTTTCACATTCTCCCGTGCAACGCGGCTGTTAGTCCTCCTTTCATGCAAAATCTTATGGTCCTAGGTCATGTCCAAGCCACCAAAGCCGGCTAAAAAGTGAATAATCGCCAACTAAAACTTCAATTGTACTACTTCTTACTGGCTATTGCTTCAACTTAGAAGCTTCTTCAGTGTTCTACTATGGTGCTTTTAGTGTCTCCGCATCCCGCAGCACGCGACATAGCTTTGCAGACGATAAATGTAACCGTCTCAGAGAGAAATGCGGCCAATGTGACGATCAGGCTTTAAGACGATTCGATAACAAATGACGAAAACGGACGGATTTCTCAGGTTTTTACTACATATGAACACTCTTCACATTCTCCCGTGCAACGCGGCTGTTAGTCCTCCTTTCATGCAAAATCTTATGGTCCTAGGTCATGTCCAAGCCAACAAAGCCGGCTAAAAAGTGAATAATCGACAACTAAAACTTCAATTGTACTACTTCTTACTGGCTATTGCTTCAACTTAGAAGCTTCTTCAGTGTTCTACTATGGTGCTTTTAGTGTCTCCGCATACCGCAGCACGCGACATAGCTTTGGAGACGATAAATGTAACCGTCTCAGAGAGAAAAGCGGCCAATGTGACGATCTGGCTTTAAGACGATTCGATAACAAATGACGAAAACGGACGGATTTCTCAGGTTTTTAATACATATGAACACTTTTCACATTATCCCGTGCAACGTGGCTGTTAGTCCTCCTTACATGCAAAATCGTATGGTCCTAGGTCATGTCCAAGCCACCAAAGCCGGCTAAAAAGTGAATAATCGACAACTAAAACTTCAATTGTACTACTTCTTACTGGCTATTGCTTCAACTTAGAAGCTTCTTCAGTGTTCTACTATGGTGCTTTTAGTGTCTCCGCATACCGCAGCACGCGACATGGCTTTGCAGACGATAAATGTAACCGTCTCAGAGAGAAAAGCGGCCAATGTGATGATCTGGCTTTAAGACGATTCGATAACAAATGACGAAAACGGACGGATTTCTCAGGTTTTTCACTACATATGAACACTTTTCACATTCTCCCGTGCAACGCGGCTGTTAGTCCTCCTTTCATGCATAATCTTATGGTCCTAGGTCATGTCCAAGCCACCAAAGCCGGCTAAAAAGTGAATAATCGACAACTAAAACTTCAATTGTACTACTTCTTACTGGCTATTGCTTCAACTTAGAAGCTTCTTCAGTGTTCTACTATGGTGCTTTTAGTGTCTCCGCATACCGCAGCACGCGACATAGATTTGCAGACGATAAATGTAACCGTCTCAGAAAGAAAAGCAGCCAATGTGACGATCTGGCTTTAAGACGATTCGATAACAAATGACGAAAACGGACGGATTTCTCAGGTTCGTACTACATATGAACACTTTTCGCATTCTCCGGTGCAACGTGGCTGCTAGTCTTCCTTTCATGCAAAATTTTATGGTTCCACCTCATGTCCAAGCAACCAAAGCCGGCTAAAAAGTGAATAATCGACAACTAAAACTTCATTTGTACTACTTCTTACTGGCTATTACTTCAACATAGAAGCTTCTTCAGTGTTCTACTATGGTGCTTTTAGTGTTTCCGCATAACGCAGCACGCGACATAGCTTTGTAGACGATAAATGTAACCGTTTCAGAGAGAAGAGCGGCCAATGTGACGATCTGGCTTTAAGTCGATTCGATAACAAATGACGAAAACGGACGGATTTCTCAGGTTTTTACTACATATGAACACTTTTCACATTCTCCCGTGCAACGCGGCTGCTAGTCCTCCTTTCATGCAAAATCTTAAGGTCCTAGGTCATGTCCAAGCCACCAAAGCCGGCTAAAATTTGAATAATCGACAACTACAACTTGAATTGTATTACTTCTTATTGGTTATTACTTCAATTTTGAAGCTTCTTCTGTGTTCTACTATGGTGCTTTTAGTGTCTCCGCATCCCGCAGCACGCGACATAGCTTTGCAGACGATAAATGTAACCGTCTCAGAGAGAAATGCGGCCAATGTGACGATCTGCCTTTAAGACGATTCGATAACAAATGACGAAAACGGACGGATTTCTCAGGTTTTTACTACATATGAACACTTTTCACATTCTCCCGTGCAACGCGGCTGTTAGTCCTCCTTTCATGCAAAATCGTATGGTCCTAGGTCATGTCCAAGCCACCAAAGCCGGCTAAAAATAGAATAATCGACAACTAAAACTTCAATTGTACTACTTCTTACTGGCTATTGCTTCAACTTAGAAGCTTCTTCAGTGTTCTACTATGGTGCTTTTAGTGTCTCCGCATCCCGCAGCACGCGACATAGCTTTGCAGACGATAAATGTAACCGTCTCAGAGAGAAATGCGGCCAATGTGACGATCTGGCTTTAAGACGATTCGATAACAAATGACGAAAACGGACGGATTTCTCAGGTTTTTACTACATATGAACACTTTTCACATTCTCCGGTTCAACGTGGCTGCTAGTCTTCCTTTCATGCAAAATATTATGGTTCCACCTCATGTCCAAGCCACCAAAGCCGGCTAAAAAGCGAATAATCGACAACTAAAACTTCAATTGTACTACTTCTTACTGGCTATTACTTCAACTTAGAAGCTTCTTCAGTGTTCTACTATGGTGCTTTTAGTGTCTCCGCATCCCGCAGCACGCGACATAGCTTTGCAGACGATAAATGTAACCGTCTCAGAGAGAAAAGCGGCCAATGTGACGATCTGGCTTTAAGTCGATTCGATAACAAATGACGAAAACGGACGGATTTCTCAGGTTTTTACTACATATGAACACTTTTCACATTCTCCCGTGCAACGCGGCTGCTAGTCCTCCTTTCATGCAAAATCTTAAGGTCCTAGGTCATGTCCAAGCCACCAAAGCCGGCTAAAATTTGAATAATCGACAACTACAACTTGAATTGTATTACTTCTTATTGGTTATTACTTCAATTTTGAAGCTTCTTCTGTGTTCTACTATGGTGCTTTTAGTGTCTCCGCATCCCGCAGCACGCGACATAGCTTTGCAGACGATAAATGTAACCGTCTCAGAGAGAAATGCGGCCAATGTGACGATCTGCCTTTAAGACGATTCGATAACAAATGACGAAAACGGACGGATTTCTCAGGTTTTTACTACATATGAACACTTTTCACATTCTCCCGTGCAACGCGGCTGTTAGTCCTCCTTTCATGCAAAATCTTATGGTCCTAGGTCATGTCCAAGCCACCAAAGCCGGCAAAAAAGTGAATAATCGACAACTAAAACTTCAATTGTACTACTTCTTACTGGCTATTGCTTCAACTTAGAAGCTTCTTCAGTGTTCTACTATGGTGCTTTTAGTGTCTCCGCATCCCGCAGCACGCGACATAGCTTTGCAGACGATAAATGTAACCGTCTCAGAGAGAAATGCGGCCAATGTGACGATCTGGCTTTAAGACGATTGGATAACAAATGACGAAAACGGACGGATTTCTCAGGTTTTTACTACATATGAACACTTTTCACATTCTCCGGTGCAACGTGGCTGCTAGTCTTCCTTTCATGCAAAATTTTATGGTTCCACCTCATGTCCAAGCCACCAAAGCCGGCTAAAAAGTGAATAATCGACAACTAAAACTTCAATTGTACTACTTCTTACTGGCTATTACTTCAACTTAGAAGCTTCTTCTGTGTTCTACTATGGTGCTTTTAGTGTTTCCGCATACTGCAGCACGCGACATAGCTTTGCAGACGATAAATGTAACCGTTTCAGAGAGTAGAGCGGCCAATGTGACTATGTGGCTTAAAGTCGATTCGATAACAAATGACGAAAACGGACGGATTTCTCAGGTTTTTACTACATATGAACACTTTTCACATTCTCCCGTGCAACGCGTCTGCTAGTCCTCCTTTCATGCAAAATCTTATGGTCCTAGGTCATGTCCAAGCCACCAAAGCCGGCTAAAAAGTGAATAATCGACAACTAAAACTTCAATTGTACTACTTCTTACTGGCTATTACTTCAACTTTGAAGTTTCTTCTGTGTTCTACTATGGTGCTTTTAGTGTCTCCGCATACCGCAGCACGCGACATAGCTTTGCAGACGATAAATGTAACCGTCTCAGAGAGAAAAGCGGCCAATGTGAGGATCTGGCTTTAAGTCGATTCGATAACAAATGACGAAAACGGACGGATTTCTCAGGTTTTTACTACATATGAACACTTTTCACATTCTCCCGTGCAACGCGGCTGTTAGTCCTCCTTTCATGCAAAATCTTATGGTCCTAGGTCATGTCCAAGCCAACAAAGCCGGCTAAAAAGTGAATAATCGACAACTAAAACTTCAATTGTACTACTTCTTACTGGCTACTGCTTCAACTTAGAAGCTTCTTCAGTGTTCTACTATGGTGCTTTTAGTGTCTCCGCATACCGCAGCACGCGACATAGCTTTGGAGACGATAAATGTAACCGTCTCAGAGAGAAAAGCGGCCAATGTGACGATCTTTTTTAAGACGATTCGATAACAAATGACGAAAACGGACGGATTTCTCAGGTTTTTAATACATATGAACACTTTTCACATTATCCCGTGCAACGCGGCTGTTAGTCCTCCTTTCATGCAAAATCGTATGGTCCTAGGTCATGTCCAAGCCACCAAAGCCGGCTAAAAAGTGAATAATCGACAACTAAAACTTCAATTGTACTACTTCTTACTGGCTATTGCTTCAACTTAGAAGCTTCTTCAGTGTTCTACTATGGTGCTTTTAGTGTCTCCGCATACCGCAGCACGCGACATAGCTTTGCAGACGATAAATGTAACCATCTCAGAGAGAAAAGCGGCCAATGTGATGATCTGGCTTTAAGACGATTCGATAACAAATGACGAAAACGGACGGATTTCTCAGGTTTTTACTACATATGAACACTTTTCACATTCTCCCGTGCAACGCGGCTGTTAGTCCTCCTTTCATGCATAATCTTATGGTCCTAGGTCATGTCCAAGCCACCAAAGCCGGCTAAAAAGTGAATAATCGACAACTAAAACTTCAATTGTACTACTTCTTACTGGCTATTGCTTCAACTTAGAAGCTTCTTCAGTGTTCTACTATGGTGCTTTTAGTGTCTCCGCATACCGCAGCACGCGACATAGATTTGCAGACGATAAATGTAACCGTCTCAGAAAGAAAAGCAGCCAATGTGACGATCTGGCTTTAAGACGATTCGATAACAAATGACGAAAACGGACGGATTTCTCAGGTTTTTACTACATATGAACACTTTTCGCATTCTCCGGTGCAACGTGGCTGCTAGTCTCCCTTTCATGCAAAATTTTATGGTTCCACCTCCTGTCCAAGCAACCAAAGCCGGCTAAAAAGTGAATAATCGACAACTAAAACTTCATTTGTACTACTTCTTACTGGCTATTACTTCAACATAGAAGCTTCTTCAGTGTTCTACTATGGTGCTTTTAGTGTTTCCGCATAACGCAGCACGCGACATAGCTTTGTAGACGATAAATGTAACCGTTTCAGAGAGAAGAGCGGCCAATGTGACGATCTGGCTTTAAGTCGATTCGATAACAAATGACGAAAACGGACGGATTTCTCAGGTTTTTACTACATATGAACACTTTTCACATTCTCCCGTGCAACGCGGCTGCTAGTCCTCCTTTCATGCAAAATCTTAAGGTCCTAGGTCATGTCCAAGCCACCAAAGCCGGCTAAAATGTGAATAATCGACAACTACAACTTGAATTGTATTACTTCTTACTGGCTATTACTTCAATTTAGAAGCTTCTTCAGTGTTCTACTATGGTGCTTTTAGTGTCTCCGCATCCCGCAGCACGCGACATAGCTTTGCAGACGATAAATGTAACCGTCTCAGTGAGAAATGCGGCCAATGTGACGATCTGGCTTTAAGACGATTCGATAACAAATGACGAAAACGGACGGATTTCTCAGGTTTTTACTACATATGAACACTTTTCACATTCTCCCGTGCAACGCGGCTGTTAGTCCTCCTTTCATGCAAAATCGTAAGGTCCTAGGTCATGTCCAAGCCACCAAAGCCGGCTAAAAAGTGAATAATCGACAACTAAAACTTCAATTGTACTACTTCTTACTGGCTATTGCTTCAACTTAGAAGCTTCTTCAGTGTTCTACTATGGTGCTTTTAGTGTCTCCGCATCCCGCAGCACGCGACATAGCTTTGCAGACGATAAATGTAACCGTCTCAGAGAGAAATGCGGCCAATGTGACGATCTGGCTTTAAGACGATTCGATAACAAATGACGAAAACGGACGGATTTCTCAGGTTTTTACTACATATGAACACTTTTCACATTCTCCCGTGCAACGCGGCTGTTAGTCCTCCTTTCATGCAAAATCTTATGGTCCTAGGTCATGTCCAAGCCACCAAAGCCGGCTAAAAAGTGAATAATCGCCAACTAAAACTTCAATTGTACTACTTCTTACTGGCTATTGCTTCAACTTAGAAGCTTCTTCAGTGTTCTACTATGGTGCTTTTAGTGTCTCCGCATCCCGCAGCACGCGACATAGCTTTGCAGACGATAAATGTAACCGTCTCAGAGAGAAATGCGGCCAATGTGACGATCAGGCTTTAAGACGATTCGATAACAAATGACGAAAACGGACGGATTTCTCAGGTTTTTACTACATATGAGCACTCTTCACATTCTCCCGTGCAACGCGGCTGTTAGTCCTCCTTTCATGCAAAATCTTATGGTCCTAGGTCATGTCCAAGCCAACAAAGCCGGCTAAAAAGTGAATAGTCGACAACTAAAACTTCAATTGTACTACTTCTTACTGGCTATTGCTTCAACTTAGAAGCTTCTTCAGTGTTCTACTATGGTGCTTTTAGTGTCTCCGCATACCGCAGCACGCGACATAGCTTTGGAGACGATAAATGTAACCGTCTCAGAGAGAAAAGCGGCCAATGTGACGATCTGGCTTTAAGACGATTCGATAACAAATGACGAAAACGGACGGATTTCTCAGGTTTTTAATACATATGAACACTTTTCACATTATCCCGTGCAACGTGGCTGTTAGTCCTCCTTACATGCAAAATCGTATGGTCCTAGGTCATGTCCAAGCCACCAAAGCCGGCTAAAAAGTGAATAATCGACAACTAAAACTTCAATTGTACTACTTCTTACTGGCTATTGCTTCAACTTAGAAGCTTCTTCAGTGTTCTACTATGAAGCTTTTAGTGTCTCCGCATACCGCAGCACGCGACATGGCTTTGCAGACGATAAATGTAACCGTCTCAGAGAGAAAAGCGGCCAATGTGATGATCTGGCTTTAAGACGATTCGATAACAAATGACGAAAACGGACGGATTTCTCAGGTTTTTCACTACATATGAACACTTTTCACATTCTCCCGTGCAACGCGGCTGTTAGTCCTCCTTTCATGCATAATCTTATGGTCCTAGGTCATGTCCAAGCCACCAAAGCCGGCTAAAAAGTGAATAATCGACAACTAAAACTTCAATTGTACTACTTCTTACTGGCTATTGCTTCAACTTAGAAGCTTCTTCAGTGTTCTACTATGGTGCTTTTAGTGTCTCCGCATACCGCAGCACGCGACATAGATTTGCAGACGATAAATGTAACCGTCTCAGAAAGAGAAGCATCCAATGTGACGATCTGGCTTTAAGACGATTCGATAACAAATGACGAAAACGGACGGATTTCTCAGGTTCGTACTACATATGAACACTTTTCGCATTCTCCGGTGCAACGTGGCTGCTAGTCTTCCTTTCATGCAAAATTTTATGGTTCCACCTCATGTCCAAGCAACCAAAGCCGGCTAAAAAGTGAATAATCGACAACTAAAACTTCATTTGTACTACTTCTTACTGGCTATTGCTTCAACTTAGAAGCTTCTTCAGTGTTCTACTATGGTGCTTTTAGTGTCTCCGCATCCCGCAGCACGCGACATAGCTTTGCAGACGATAAATGTAACCGTCTCAGAGAGAAATGCGGCCAATGTGACGATCTGGCTTTAAGACGATTCGATAACAAATGACGAAAACGGACGGATTTCTCAGGTTTTTACTACATATGAACACTTTTCACATTCTCCGGTTCAACGTGGCTGCTAGTCTTCCTTTCATGCAAAATATTATGGTTCCACCTCATGTCCAAACCACCAAAGCCGGCTAAAAAGCGAATAATCGACAACTAAAACTTCAATTGTACTACTTCTTACTGGCTATTACTTCAACTTAGAAGCTTCTTCTGTGTTCTACTATGGTGCTTTTAGTGTTTCCGCATACTGCAGCACGCGACATAGCTTTGCAGACGATAAATGTAACCGTTTCAGAGAGTAGAGCGGCCAATGTGACTATGTGGCTTAAAGTCGATTCGATAACAAATGACGAAAACGGACGGATTTCTCAGGTTTTTACTACATATGAACACTTTTCACATTCTCCCGTGCAACGCGTCTGCTAGTCCTCCTTTCATGCAAAATCTTATGGTCCTAGGTCATGTCCAAGCCACCAAAGCCGGCTAATAAGTGAATAATCGACAACTAAAACTTGAATTGTACTACTTCTTACTGGCTATTGCTTCAACTTAGAAGCTTCTTCTGTGTTCTACTATGGTGCTTTTAGTGTCTCCGCATCCCGCAGCACGCGACATAGATTTGCAGACGATAAATGTAACCGTCTCAGAAAGAGAAGCATCCAATGTGACGATCTGGCTTTAAGACGATTCGATAACAAATGACGAAAACGGACGGATTTCTCAGGTTCGTACTACATATGAACACTTTTCGCATTCTCCGGTGCAACGTGGCTGCTAGTCTTCCTTTCATGCAAAATTTTATGGTTCCACCTCATGTCCAAGCAACCAAAGCCGGCTAAAAAGTGAATAATCGACAACTAAAACTTCATTTGTACTACTTCTTACTGGCTATTGCTTCAACTTAGAAGCTTCTTCAGTGTTCTACTATGGTGCTTTTAGTGTCTCCGCATCCCGCAGCACGCGACATAGCTTTGCAGACGATAAATGTAACCGTCTCAGAGAGAAATGCGGCCAATGTGACGATCTGGCTTTAAGACGATTCGATAACAAATGACGAAAACGGACGGATTTCTCAGGTTTTTACTACATATGAACACTTTTCACATTCTCCCGTGCAACGCGGCTGTTAGTCCTCCTTTCATGCATAATCTTATGGTCCTAGGTCATGTCCAAGCCACCAAAGCCGGCTAAAAAGTGAATAATCGACAACTAAAACTTCAATTGTACTACTTCTTACTGGCTATTGCTTCAACTTAGAAGCTTCTTCAGTGTTCTACTATGGTGCTTTTAGTGTCTCCGCATACCGCAGCACGCGACATAGATTTGCAGACGATAAATGTAACCGTCTCAGAAAGAAAAGCAGCCAATGTGACGATCTGGCTTTAAGACGATTCGATAACAAATGACGAAAACGGACGGATTTCTCAGGTTTTTACTACATATGAACACTTTTCGCATTCTCCGGTGCAACGTGGCTGCTAGTCTCCCTTTCATGCAAAATTTTATGGTTCCACCTCCTGTCCAAGCAACCAAAGCCGGCTAAAAAGTGAATAATCGACAACTAAAACTTCATTTGTACTACTTCTTACTGGCTATTACTTCAACATAGAAGCTTCTTCAGTGTTCTACTATGGTGCTTTTAGTGTTTCCGCATAACGCAGCACGCGACATAGCTTTGTAGACGATAAATGTAACCGTTTCAGAGAGAAGAGCGGCCAATGTGACGATCTGGCTTTAAGTCGATTCGATAACAAATGACGAAAACGGACGGATTTCTCAGGTTTTTACTACATATGAACACTTTTCACATTCTCCCGTGCAACGCGGCTGCTAGTCCTCCTTTCATGCAAAATCTTAAGGTCCTAGGTCATGTCCAAGCCACCAAAGCCGGCTAAAATGTGAATAATCGACAACTACAACTTGAATTGTATTACTTCTTACTGGCTATTACTTCAATTTAGAAGCTTCTTCAGTGTTCTACTATGGTGCTTTTAGTGTCTCCGCATCCCGCAGCACGCGACATAGCTTTGCAGACGATAAATGTAACCGTCTCAGTGAGAAATGCGGCCAATGTGACGATCTGGCTTTAAGACGATTCGATAACAAATGACGAAAACGGACGGATTTCTCAGGTTTTTACTACATATGAACACTTTTCACATTCTCCCGTGCAACGCGGCTGTTAGTCCTCCTTTCATGCAAAATCGTATGGTCCTAGGTCATGTCCAAGCCACCAAAGCCGGCTAAAAAGTGAATAATCGACAACTAAAACTTCAATTGTACTACTTCTTACTGGCTATTGCTTCAACTTAGAAGCTTCTTCAGTGTTCTACTATGGTGCTTTTAGTGTCTCCGCATCCCGCAGCACGCGACATAGCTTTGCAGACGATAAATGTAACCGTCTCAGAGAGAAATGCGGCCAATGTGACGATCTGGCTTTAAGACGATTCGATAACAAATGACGAAAACGGACGGATTTCTCAGGTTTTTACTACATATGAACACTTTTCACATTCTCCCGTGCAACGCGGCTGTTAGTCCTCCTTTCATGCAAAATCTTATGGTCCTAGGTCATGTCCAAGCCACCAAAGCCGGCTAAAAAGTGAATAATCGCCAACTAAAACTTCAATTGTACTACTTCTTACTGGCTATTGCTTCAACTTAGAAGCTTCTTCAGTGTTCTACTATGGTGCTTTTAGTGTCTCCGCATCCCGCAGCACGCGACATAGCTTTGCAGACGATAAATGTAACCGTCTCAGAGAGAAATGCGGCCAATGTGACGATCAGGCTTTAAGACGATTCGATAACAAATGACGAAAACGGACGGATTTCTCAGGTTTTTACTACATATGAGCACTCTTCACATTCTCCCGTGCAACGCGGCTGTTAGTCCTCCTTTCATGCAAAATCTTATGGTCCTAGGTCATGTCCAAGCCAACAAAGCCGGCTAAAAAGTGAATAGTCGACAACTAAAACTTCAATTGTACTACTTCTTACTGGCTATTGCTTCAACTTAGAAGCTTCTTCAGTGTTCTACTATGGTGCTTTTAGTGTCTCCGCATACCGCAGCACGCGACATAGCTTTGGAGACGATAAATGTAACCGTCTCAGAGAGAAAAGCGGCCAATGTGACGATCTGGCTTTAAGACGATTCGATAACAAATGACGAAAACGGACGGATTTCTCAGGTTTTTAATACATATGAACACTTTTCACATTATCCCGTGCAACGTGGCTGTTAGTCCTCCTTACATGCAAAATCGTATGGTCCTAGGTCATGTCCAAGCCACCAAAGCCGGCTAAAAAGTGAATAATCGACAACTAAAACTTCAATTGTACTACTTCTTACTGGCTATTGCTTCAACTTAGAAGCTTCTTCAGTGTTCTACTATGAAGCTTTTAGTGTCTCCGCATACCGCAGCACGCGACATGGCTTTGCAGACGATAAATGTAACCGTCTCAGAGAGAAAAGCGGCCAATGTGATGATCTGGCTTTAAGACGATTCGATAACAAATGACGAAAACGGACGGATTTCTCAGGTTTTTCACTACATATGAACACTTTTCACATTCTCCCGTGCAACGCGGCTGTTAGTCCTCCTTTCATGCATAATCTTATGGTCCTAGGTCATGTCCAAGCCACCAAAGCCGGCTAAAAAGTGAATAATCGACAACTAAAACTTCAATTGTACTACTTCTTACTGGCTATTGCTTCAACTTAGAAGCTTCTTCAGTGTTCTACTATGGTGCTTTTAGTGTCTCCGCATACCGCAGCACGCGACATAGATTTGCAGACGATAAATGTAACCGTCTCAGAAAGAGAAGCATCCAATGTGACGATCTGGCTTTAAGACGATTCGATAACAAATGACGAAAACGGACGGATTTCTCAGGTTCGTACTACATATGAACACTTTTCGCATTCTCCGGTGCAACGTGGCTGCTAGTCTTCCTTTCATGCAAAATTTTATGGTTCCACCTCATGTCCAAGCAACCAAAGCCGGCTAAAAAGTGAATAATCGACAACTAAAACTTCATTTGTACTACTTCTTACTGGCTATTGCTTCAACTTAGAAGCTTCTTCAGTGTTCTACTATGGTGCTTTTAGTGTCTCCGCATCCCGCAGCACGCGACATAGCTTTGCAGACGATAAATGTAACCGTCTCAGAGAGAAATGCGGCCAATGTGACGATCTGGCTTTAAGACGATTCGATAACAAATGACGAAAACGGACGGATTTCTCAGGTTTTTACTACATATGAACACTTTTCACATTCTCCGGTTCAACGTGGCTGCTAGTCTTCCTTTCATGCAAAATATTATGGTTCCACCTCATGTCCAAACCACCAAAGCCGGCTAAAAAGCGAATAATCGACAACTAAAACTTCAATTGTACTACTTCTTACTGGCTATTACTTCAACTTAGAAGCTTCTTCTGTGTTCTACTATGGTGCTTTTAGTGTTTCCGCATACTGCAGCACGCGACATAGCTTTGCAGACGATAAATGTAACCGTTTCAGAGAGTAGAGCGGCCAATGTGACTATGTGGCTTAAAGTCGATTCGATAACAAATGACGAAAACGGACGGATTTCTCAGGTTTTTACTACATATGAACACTTTTCACATTCTCCCGTGCAACGCGTCTGCTAGTCCTCCTTTCATGCAAAATCTTATGGTCCTAGGTCATGTCCAAGCCACCAAAGCCGGCTAATAAGTGAATAATCGACAACTAAAACTTGAATTGTACTACTTCTTACTGGCTATTGCTTCAACTTAGAAGCTTCTTCTGTGTTCTACTATGGTGCTTTTAGTGTCTCCGCATACCGCAGCACGCGACATAGCTTTGCAGACGATAAATGTAACCGTTTCAGAGAGAAGAGCGGCCAATGTGACGATCTGGCTTTAAGTCGATTCGATAACAAATGACGAAAACGGACGGATTTCTCAGGTTTTCACTACATATGAACACTTTTCACATTCTCCCGTGCAACGCGGCTGCTAGTCCTCCTTTCATGCAAAATCTTAAGGTCCTAGGTCATGTCCAAACCACCAAAGCCGGCTAAAATGTGAATAATCGACAACTAAAACTTGAATTGTACTACTTCTTACTGGCTTTTACTTCAACTTAGAAGCTTCTTCTGTGTTCTACTATCGTGCTTTTAGTGTCTCCGCATACCGCAGCACGCGACATAGCTTTGCAGACGATAAATGTAACCGATTCAGAGAGTAGAGCGGCCAATGTGACTATGTGGCTTAAAGTCGATTCGATAACAAATGACGAAAACGGACGGATTTCTCAGGTTTTTACTACATATGAACACTTTTCACATTCTCCGGTGCAACGCGTCTGCTAGTCCTCCTTTCATGCAAAATCTTATGGTCCTAGGTCATGTCCAAGCCACCAAAGCCGGCTAAAAAGTGAATAATCGACAACTAAAACTTGAATTGTACTACTTCTTACTGGCTATTACTTCAACTTTGAAGTTTCTTCTGTGTTCTACTATGGTGCTTTTAGTGTCTCCGCATACCGCAGCACGCGACATAGCTTTGCAGACGATAAATGTAACCGTCTCAGAGAGAAAAGCGGCCAATGTGACGATCTGGCTTTAAGTCGATTCGATAACAAATGACGAAAACGGACGGATTTCTCAGGTTTTTACTACATATGAACACTTTTCACATTCTCCCGTGCAACGCGGCTGTTAGTCCTCCTTTCATGCAAAATCTTATGGTCCTAGGTCATGTCCAAGCCAACAAAGCCGGCTAAAAAGTGAATAATCGACAACTAAAACTTCAATTGTACTACATCTTACTGGCTATTGCTTCAACTTAGAAGCTTCTTCAGTGTTCTACTATGGTGCTTTTAGTGTCTCCGCATACCGCAGCACGCGACATAGATTTGCAGACGATAAATGTAACCGTCTCAGAAAGAAAAGCAGCCAATGTGACGATCTGGCTTTAAGACGATTCGATAACAAATGACGAAAACGGACGGATTTCTCAGGTTTTTACTACATATGAACACTTTTCGCATTCTCCGGTGCAACGTGGCTGCTAGTCTTCCTTTCATGCAAAATTTTATGGTTCCACCTCATGTCCAAGCAACCAAAGCCGGCTAAAAAGTGAATAATCGACAACTAAAACTTCATTTGTACTACTTCTTACTGGCTATTACTTCAACATAGAAGCTTCTTCAGTGTTCTACTATGGTGCTTTTAGTGTTTCCGCATAACGCAGCACGCGACATAGCTTTGTAGACGATAAATGTAACCGTTTCAGAGAGAAGAGCGGCCAATGTGACGATCTGGCTTTAAGTCGATTCGATAACAAATGACGAAAACGGACGGATTTCTCAGGTTTTTACTACATATGAACACTTTTCACATTCTCCCGTGCAACGCGGCTGCTAGTCCTCCTTTTATGCAAAATCTTAAGGTCCTAGGTCATGTCCAAGCCACCAAAGCCGGCTAAAATGTGAATAATCGACAACTACAACTTGAATTGTATTACTTCTTACTGGCTATTACTTCAATTTAGAAGCTTCTTCTGTGTTCTACTATGGTGCTTTTAGTGTCTCCGCATACCGCAGCACGCGACGTAGCGTTGCAGACGATAAATGTAACCGTATCAGAGAGAAAAGCGGCCAATGTGACGATCTGCCTTTAAGTCGATTCGATAACAAATGACGAAAACGGACGGATTTCTCAGGTTTTTACTACATATGAACACTTTTCACATTCTCCGGTGTAACGTGGCTGCTAGTCTTCCTTTCATGCAAAATTTTATGGTTCCACCTCATGTCCAAGCCACCAAAGCCGGCTAATAAGTGAATAATCGACAACTAAAACTTGAATTGTACTACTTCTTACTGGCTATTGCTTTAACTTAGAAGCTTCTTCTGTGTTCTACTATGGTGCTTTTAGTGTCTCCGCATACCGCAGCACGCGACATAGCTTTGCAGACGATAAATGTAACCGTTTCAGAGAGAAGAGCGGCCAATGTGACGATCTGGCTTTAAGTCGATTCGATAACAAATGACGAAAACGGACGGATTTCTCAGGTTTTCACTACATATGAACACTTTTCACATTCTCCCGTGCAACGCGGCTGCTAGTCCTCCTTTCATGCAAAATCTTAAGGTCCTAGGTCATGTCCAAACCACCAAAGCCGGCTAAAATGTGAATAATCGACAACTAAAACTTGAATTGTATTACTTCTTACTGGCTATTACTTCAACTTAGAAGCTTCTTCTGTGTTCTACTATGGTGCTTTTAGTGTCTCCGCATACCGCAGCACGCGACATAGCGTTGCAGACGATAAATGTAACCGTCTCAGAGAGAAAAGCGGCCAATGTGACGTTCTGCCTTTAAGTCGATTCGTTAACAAATGACGAAAACGGACGGATTTATCAGGTTTTTACCACATATGAACACTTTTCACATTCTCCCGTGCAACGCGGCTGCCAGTCCTCCTTTCATGTAAAATCTTAAGGTCCCTTGTCATGTCCAAGCCACCAAAGCCGGCTAAAAAGTGAATAATCGCCAACTAAAACTTCAATTGTACTACTTCTTACTGGCTATTACTTCAACTTAGAAGCATTTCTGTGTTCTTCTATGGTGCTTTTAGTGTCTCCGCATACTGCAGCACGCGACATAGCTTTGCAGACAATAAGTGTAACCTTCTCAGAGAGAAAGGCGGCAAATGTGACGATCTGGCTTTAAGTCGATTCGATAACAAATGACGAAAACGGACGGATTTCTCAGGTTTTTACTACACATGAACACTTTTCACATTCTCCCATGCAACGCGGCTGCTACTCCTCCTTTCATGCAAAATCGTAAGGTCCCAGGTCATGTCCAAGCCACCAAAGCCGGCTAAAAAGTGAATAATCGACAACTAAAACTTCAATTGTACTACTTCTTACTGGCTATTACTTCAACTTAGAAGCATCTTCTGTGTTCTCCTATGGTGCTTTTAGTGTCTCCGCAGATCGCAGCACGCGACATAGCTTTGCAGACGATAAATGTAACCGTTTCAGAGAGAAGAGCGGCAAATGTGACGATCTGGC
Source organism: Schistocerca gregaria (assembly GCF_023897955.1). Taxonomy (NCBI): domain Eukaryota; kingdom Metazoa; phylum Arthropoda; class Insecta; order Orthoptera; family Acrididae; genus Schistocerca; species Schistocerca gregaria. The sequence continues at coordinate 877,477 of NW_026061826.1, forward strand.
TTTAAGTCGATTCGATAACAAATGACGAAAACGGACGGATTTCTCAGGTTTTTACTACATATGAACACTTTTCACATTCTCCCGTGCAACGCGGCTGTTAGTCCTCCTTTCATGCAAAATCTTATGGTCCTAGGTCATGTCCAAGCCACCAAAGCCGGCTAAAAAGTGAATAATCGACAACTAAAACTTCAATTGTACTACTTCTTACTGGCTATTACTTCAACTTAGAAGCTTCTTCTGTGTTCTACTATGGTGCTTTTAGTGTGTCCGCATCCCGCAGCACGCGACATAGATTTGCAGACGATAAATGTAACCGTCTCAGAAAGAAAAGCAGCCAATGTGACGATCTGGCTTTAAGACGATTCGATAACAAATGACGAAAACGGACGGATTTCTCAGGTTCGTACTACATATGAACACTTTTCGCATTCTCCGGTGCAACGTGGCTGCTAGTCTTCCTTTCATGCAAAAATTTATGGTTCCACCTCATGTCCAAGCAACCAAAGCCGGCTAAAAAGTGAATAATCGACAACTGAAACTTGAATTGTATTACTTTTTACTGCCTATTACTTCAACTTTGAAGTTTCTTCTGTGTTCTACTATGGTGTTTTTAGTGTCTCCGCATACCGCAGCACGCGACATAGCTTTGCAGACGATAAATGTAACCGTCTCAGAGAGAAAAGCGGCCAATGTGACGATCTGGCTTTAAGTCGATTCGATAACAAATGACGAAAACGGACGGATTTCTCAGGTTTTTACTACATATGAACACTTTTCACATTCTCCCGTGCAACGCGGCTGTTAGTCCTCCTTTCATGCAAAATCGTATGGTCCTAGGTCATGTCCAAGCCACCAAAGCCGGCTAAAAAGTGAATAATCGACAACTAAAACTTCAATTGTACTACATCTTACTGGCTATTGCTTCAACTTAGAAGCTTCTTCAGTGTTCTACTATGGTGCTTTTAGTGTCTCCGCATACCGCAGCACGCGACATAGCTTTGCAGTCGATAAATGTAACCGTCTCAGAGAGAAAAGCGGCCAATGTGACGATCTGGCTTTAAGTCGATTCGATAACAAATGACGAAAACGGACGGATTTCTCAGGTTTTTACTACATATGAACACTTTTCACATTCTCCCGTGCAACGCGGCTGTTAGTCCTCCTTTCATGCAAAATCTTATGGTCCTAGGTCATGTCCAAGCCAACAAAGCCGGCTAAAAAGTGAATAATCGACAACTAAAACTTCAATTGTACTACTTCTTACTGGCTATTGCTTCAACTTAGAAGCTTCTTCTGTGTTCTACTATGGTGCTTTTAGTGTTTCCGCATACTGCAGCACGCGACATAGCTTTGCAGACGATAAATGTAACCGTTTCAGAGAGGAGAGCGGCCAATGTGACTATGTGGCTTAAAGTCGATTCGATAACAAATGACGAAAACGGACGGATTTCTCAGGTTTTTACTACATATGAACACTTTTCACATTCTCCCGTGCAACGCGTCTGCTAGTCCTCCTTTCATGCAAAATCTTATGGTCCTAGGTCATGTCCAAGCCACCAAAGCCGGCTAAAAAGTGAATAATCGACAACTAAAACTTGAATTGTACTACCTTTTACTGGCTATTACTTCAACTTTGAAGTTTCTTCTGTGTTCTACTATGGTGCTTTTAGTGTCTCCGCATACCGCAGCACGCGACATAGCTTTGCAGACGATAAATGTTACCGTCTCAGAGAGAAAAGCGGCCAATGTGACGATCTGGCTTTAAGACGATTCGATAACAAATGACGAAAACGGACGGATTTCTCAGGATTTTACTACATATGAACACTTTTCACATTCTCCCGTGCAACGCGGCTGTTAGTCCTCCTTTCATGCATAATCTTATGGTCCTAGGTCATGTCCAAGCCACCAAAGCCCGCTAAAAAGTGAATAATCGACAACTAAAACTTCAATTGTACAACTTCTTACTGGCTATTGCTTCAACTTAGAAGCTTCTTCAGTGTTCTACTATGGTGCTTTTAGTGTCTCCGCATACCCCAGCACGCGACATAGATTTGCAGACGATAAATGTAACCGTCTCAGAAAGACAAGCAGCCAATGTGACGATCTGGCTTTAAGACGATTCGATAACAAATGACAAAAACGGACGGATTTCTCAGGTTTTTACTACATATCAACACTTTTCGCATTCTCCGGTGCAACGTGGCTTCTAGTCTTCCTTTCATGCAAAATTTTATGGTTCCACCTCATGTCCAAGCAACCAAAACCGGCTAAAAAGAGAATAATCAATAACTAAAACATGAATTGTACTACTTCTTACTGGCTATTACTTCAACATAGAAGCTTCTTCAGTGTTCTACTACGGTGCTTTTAGTGTTTCCGCATAACGCAGCACGCGACATAGCTTTGTAGACGATAAATGTAACCGTTTCAGAGAGAAGAGCGGCCAATGTGACGATCTGGCTTTAAGTCGATTCGATAACAAATGACGAAAACGGACGGATTTCTCAGGTTTTTACTACATATGAACACTTTTCACATTCTCCCGTGCAACGCGGCTGCTAGTCCTCCTTTCATGCAAAATCTTAAGGTCCTAGGTCATGGCCAAGCCACCAAAGCCGGCTAAAATGTGAATAATCGACAACTAAAACTTGAATTGTATTACTTCTTACTGGCTATTACTTCAATTCAGAAGCTTCTTCTGTGTTCTACTATGGTGCTTTTAGTGTCTCCGCATACCGCAGCACGCGACATAGCGTTGCAGACGATAAATGTAACGGTATCAGAGAGAAAAGCGGCCAATGTGACGATCTGCCTTTAAGTCGATTCGATAAAAATGACGAAAACGGACGGATTTCTCAGGTTTTTACTACATATGAACACTTTTCACATTCTCCGGTGCAACGTGGCTGCTAGTCTTCCTTTCATGCAAAATTTTATGGTTCCACCTCATGTCCAAGCCACCAAAGCCGGCTAATAAGTGAATAATCGACAACTAAAACTTGAATTGTACTACTTCTTACTGGCTATTGCTTCAACTTAGAAGCTTCTTCTGTGTTCTACTATGGTGCTTTTAGTGTCTCCGCATACCGCAGCACGCGACATAGCTTTGCAGACGATAAATGTAACCGTTTCAGAGAGAAGAGCGGCCAATGTGACGATCTGGCTTTAAGTCGATTCGATAACAAATGACGAAAACGGACGGATTTCTCAGGTTTTTACTACATATGAACACTTTTCACATTCTCCCGTGCAACGCGGCTGCTAGTCCTCCTTTCATGCAAAATCTTAAGGTCCTAGGTCCTGTCCAAGCCACCAAAGCCGGCTAAAATGTGAATAATCGACAACTAAAACTTGAATTGTATTACTTCTTACTGGCTATTACTTCAACTTAGAAGCTTCTTCTGTGTTCTACTATGGTGCTTTTAGTGTCTCCGCATACCGCAGCACGCGACATAGCGTTGCAGACGATAAATGGAACCGTCTCAGAGAGAAAAGCGGCCAATGTGACGTTCTGCCTTTAAGTCGATTCGTTAACAAATGACGAAAACGGACGGATTTATCAGGTTTTTACCACATATGAACACTTTTCACATTCTCCCGTGCAACGCGGCTGCCAGTCCTCCTTTCATGTAAAATCTTAAGGTCCCTTGTCATGTCCAAGCCACCAAAGCCGGCTAAAAAGTGAATAATCGCCAACTAAAACTTCAATTGTACTACTTCTTACTGGCTATTACTTCAACTTAGAAGCATCTTCTGTGTTCTTCTATGGTGCTTTTAGTGTCTCCGCATACTGCAGCACGCGACATAGCTTTGCAGACAATAAGTGTAACCTTCTCAGAGAGAAAGGCGGCAAATGTGACGATCTGGCTTTAAGTCGATTCGATAACAAATGACGAAAACGGACGGATTTCTCAGGTTTTTACTACACATGAACACTTTTCACATTCTCCCATGCAACGCGGCTGTTAGTCCTCCTTTCATGCAAAATCTTAAGGTCCTAGGTCATGTCCAAGCCACCAAAGCCGGCTAAATAGTGAATAATCGACAACTAAATTTGAATTGAAATACTTCTTACTGGCTATTACTTCAACTTAGAAACTTCTTCTGTGTTCTACTATGGTGCTCTTAGTGTTTCCGCATACTGCAGCACGCGACATAGCTTTGCAGACGATAAATGTAACCGTTTCAGAGAGTAGTGCGGCCAATGTGACTATGTGGCTTTAAGTCGATTCGATAACAAATAACGAAAACGGACGGATTTCTCAGGTTTTTACTACATATGAACACTTTTCACATTCTCCCGTGCAACGCGTCTGCTAGTCCTCCTTTCATGCAAAATCTTATGGTCCCAGGTCATATCCAAGCCACCAAAGCCGGCTAAAAAGTGAATAATCGACAACTAAAACTTCAATTGTACTACTTCTTTCTGGCTATTGATTCAACTTTGAAGTTTCTTCTGTGTTCTACTATGGTGCTTTTAGTGTCTCCGCATACCGCAGCACGCGACATAGCTTTGCAGACGATAAATGTAACCGTCTCAGAGAGAAAAGCAGCCAATGTGACGATCTGGCTTTAAGACGATTCGATAACAAATGACGAAAACGGACGGATTTCTCAGGTTTTTACTACATATGAACACTTTTCACATTCTCCCGTGCAACGCGGCTGTTAGTCCTCCTTTCATGCAAAATCTTATGGTCCTAGGTCATGTCCAAGCCACCAAAGCCGGCTAAAAAGTGAATAATCGACAACTAAAACTTCAATTGTACTACTTCTTACTGGCTATTGCTTCGACTTAGAAGCTTCTTCAGTGTTCTACTATGGTGCTTTTAGTGTCTCCGCATACCGCAGCAGGCGACATAGATTTGCAGACGATAAATGTAACCGTCTCAGAGAGAAAAGCAGCCAATGTGACGATCTGGCTTTAAGACGATTTGATAACAAATGACGAAAACGGACGGATTTCTCAGGTTTTTACTACATATGAACACTTTTCACATTCTCCCGTGCAACGCGTCTGCTAGTCCTCCTTTCATGCAAAATCTTAAGGTCCTAGGTCATGTCCAAGCCACCAAAGCCGGCTAAATAGTGAATAATCGACAACTAAATTTGAATTGAAATACTTCTTACTGGCTATTACTTCAACTTAGAAGCTTCTTCAGTGTTCTACTATGGTGCTTTTAGTGTCTCCGCATACCGCAGCAGGCGACATAGATTTGCAGACGATAAATGTAACCGTCTCAGAGAGAAAAGCAGCCAATGTGACGATCTGGCTTTAAGACGATTTGATAACAAATGACGAAAACGATGGATTTCTCAGATTTTTACTACATATGAACACTTTTCACATTCTCCGGTGCAACGTGGCTGCTAGTCTTCCTTTCATGCAGAATTTTATGGTTCCACCTCATGTCCAAGCCACCAAAGCCGGCTAATAAGTGAATAATCGACAACTAAAACTTGAATTGTACTACTTCTTACTGGCTATTGCTTCAACTTAGAAGCTTCTTCTGTGTTCTACTATGGTGCTTTTAGTGTCTCCGCATACCGCAGAACGCGACATAGCTTTGCAGACGATAAATGTAACCGTTTCAGAGAGAAGAGCGGCCAATGTGACGATCTGGTTTTAGGTCGATTCGATAACAAATGACGAAAACGGACGGATTTCTCAGGTTTTTACTACATATGAACACTTTTCACATTCTCCCGTGCAACGCGGCTGCTAGTCCTCCTTTCATGCAAAATCTTAAGGTCCCTTGTCATGTCCAAGCCACCAAAGCCGGCTAAAAAGTGAATAATCGCCAACTAAAACTTCAATTGTACTACTTCTTACTGGCTATTACTTCAACTTAGAAGCATCTTCTGTGTTCTTCTATGGTGCTTTTAGTGTCTCCGCATACTGCAGCACGCGACATAGCTTTGCAGACAATAAGTGTAACCTTCTCAGAGAGAAAGGCGGCAAATGTGACGATCTGGCTTTAAGTCGATTCGATAACAAATGACGAAAACGGACGGATTTCTCAGGTTTTTACTACACATGAACACTTTTCACATTCTCCCGTGCAACGCGGCTGCTACTCCTCCTTTCATGCAAAATCGTAAGGTCCCAGGTCATGTCCAAGCCACCAAAGCCGGCTAAAAAGTGAATAATCGACAACTAAAACTTCAATTGTACTACTTCTTACTGGCTATTACTTCAACTTAGAAGCTTCTTCTGTGTTCTCCTATGGTGCTTTTAGTGTCTCCGCAGATCGCAGCACGCGACATAGCTTTGCAGACGATAAATGTAACCGTTTCAGAGAGAAGAGCGGCAAATGTGACGATCTGGCTTTAAGTCGATTCGATAACAAATGACGAAAACGGACGGATTTCTCAGGTTTTTACTACATATGAACACTTTTCACATTCTCCCGTGCAACGCGGCTGTTAGTCCTCCTTTCATGCAAAATCTTATGGTCCTAGGTCATGTCCAAGCCACCAAAGGCGGCTAAAAAGTGAATAATCGACAACTAAAACTTCAATTGTACTACTTCTTACTGGCTATTACTTCAACTTAGAAGCTTCTTCTGTGTTCTACTATGGTGCTTTTAGTGTCTCCGCATCCCGCAGCACGCGACATAGATTTGCAGACGATAAATGTAACCGTCTCAGTGAGAAATGCGGCCAATGTGACGATCTGGCTTTAAGACGATTCGATAACAAATGACGAAAACGGACGGATTTCTCAGGTTTTTACTACATATGAACACATTTCACATTCTCCGGTGCAACGTGGCTGCTAGTCTTCCTTTCATGCAAAATTTTATGGTTCCACCTCATATCCAAGCCACCAAAGCCGGCTAAAAAGTGAATAATCGACAACTAAAGCTTCAATTGTACTACTTCTTACTGGCTAATACTTCAACTTAGAAGCTTCTTCTGTGTTCTACTATGGTGCTTTTAGTGTTTCCGCATAACGCAGCACGCGACATAGCTTTGCAGACGATAAATGTAACCGTTTCAGAGAGTAGAGCGGCCAATGTGACTATGTGGCTTAAAGTCGATTCGATAACAAATGACGAAAACGGACGGATTTCTCAGGTTTTTACTACATATGAAGACTTTTCACATTCTCCCGTGCAACGCGTCTGCTAGTCCTCCTTTCATGCAAAATCTTATGATCCTAGGTCATGTCCAAGCCACCAAAGCCGGCTAAAAAGTGAATAATCGACAACTAAAACTTGAATTGTACTACTTTTTACTGGCTATTACTTCAACTTTGAAGTTTCTTCTGTGTTCTACTATGGTGTTTTTAGTGTCTCCGCATACCGCAGCACGCGACATAGCTTTGCAGACGATAAATGTAACCGTCTCAGAGAGAAAAGCGGCCAATGTGACGATCTGGCTTTCTGTCGATTCGATAACAAATGACGAAAACGGACGGATTTCTCAGGTTTTTACTACATATGAACACTTTTCACATTCTCCCGTGCAACGCGGCTGTTAGTCCTCCTTTCATGCAAAATCGTATGGTCCTAGGTCATGTCCAAGCCACCAAAGCCGGCTAATAAGTGAATAATCGACAACTAAAACTTCAATTGTACTACTTCTTACTGGCTATTGCTTCAACTTAGAAGCTTCTTCAGTGTTCTACTATGGTGCTTTTAGTGTCTCCGCATACCGCAGCACGCGACATAGATTTGCAGACGATAAATGTAACCGTTTCAGAGAGAAGAGCGGCCAATGTGACGATCTGGCTTTAGGTCGATTCGATAACAAATGACGAAAACGGACGGATTTCTCAGGTTTTTACTACATATGAACACTTTTCACATTCGACGGTGCAACGTGGCTGCTAGTCTTCCTTTCATGCAAAATTTTATGGTTCCACCTCATATCCAAGCCACCAAAGCCGGCTAAAAAGTGAATAATCGACAACTAAAACTTGAATTGTATTACTTCTTACTGGCTATTACTTCAACTTAGAAGCTTCTTCTGTGTTCTACTATGGTGCTTTTAGTGTCTCCGCATACCGCAGCACGCGACATAGCGTTGCAGACGATAAATGGAACCGTCTCAGAGAGAAAAGCGGCCAATGTGACGTTCTGCCTTTAAGTCGATTCGTTAACAAATGACGAAAACGGACGGATTTATCAGGTTTTTACCACATATGAACACTTTTCACATTCTCCCGTGCAACGCGGCTGCCAGTCCTCCTTTCATGTAAAATCTTAAGGTCCCTTGTCATGTCCAAGCCACCAAAGCCGGCTAAAAAGTGAATAATCGCCAACTAAAACTTCAATTGTACTACTTCTTACTGGCTATTACTTCAACTTAGAAGCATCTTCTGTGTTCTTCTATGGTGCTTTTAGTGTCTCCGCATACTGCAGCACGCGACATAGCTTTGCAGACAATAAGTGTAACCTTCTCAGAGAGAAAGGCGGCAAATGTGACGATCTGGCTTTAAGTCGATTCGATAACAAATGACGAAAACGGACGGATTTCTCAGGTTTTTACTACACATGAACACTTTTCACATTCTCCCATGCAACGCGGCTGTTAGTCCTCCTTTCATGCAAAATCTTAAGGTCCTAGGTCATGTCCAAGCCACCAAAGCCGGCTAAATAGTGAATAATCGACAACTAAATTTGAATTGAAATACTTCTTACTGGCTATTACTTCAACTTAGAAACTTCTTCTGTGTTCTACTATGGTGCTCTTAGTGTTTCCGCATACTGCAGCACGCGACATAGCTTTGCAGACGATAAATGTAACCGTTTCAGAGAGTAGTGCGGCCAATGTGACTATGTGGCTTTAAGTCGATTCGATAACAAATAACGAAAACGGACGGATTTCTCAGGTTTTTACTACATATGAACACTTTTCACATTCTCCCGTGCAACGCGTCTGCTAGTCCTCCTTTCATGCAAAATCTTATGGTCCCAGGTCATATCCAAGCCACCAAAGCCGGCTAAAAAGTGAATAATCGACAACTAAAACTTCAATTGTACTACTTCTTTCTGGCTATTGATTCAACTTTGAAGTTTCTTCTGTGTTCTACTATGGTGCTTTTAGTGTCTCCGCATACCGCAGCACGCGACATAGCTTTGCAGACGATAAATGTAACCGTCTCAGAGAGAAAAGCAGCCAATGTGACGATCTGGCTTTAAGACGATTCGATAACAAATGACGAAAACGGACGGATTTCTCAGGTTTTTACTACATATGAACACTTTTCACATTCTCCCGTGCAACGCGGCTGTTAGTCCTCCTTTCATGCAAAATCTTATGGTCCTAGGTCATGTCCAAGCCACCAAAGCCGGCTAAAAAGTGAATAATCGACAACTAAAACTTCAATTGTACTACTTCTTACTGGCTATTGCTTCGACTTAGAAGCTTCTTCAGTGTTCTACTATGGTGCTTTTAGTGTCTCCGCATACCGCAGCAGGCGACATAGATTTGCAGACGATAAATGTAACCGTCTCAGAGAGAAAAGCAGCCAATGTGACGATCTGGCTTTAAGACGATTTGATAACAAATGACGAAAACGGACGGATTTCTCAGGTTTTTACTACATATGAACACTTTTCACATTCTCCCGTGCAACGCGTCTGCTAGTCCTCCTTTCATGCAAAATCTTAAGGTCCTAGGTCATGTCCAAGCCACCAAAGCCGGCTAAATAGTGAATAATCGACAACTAAATTTGAATTGAAATACTTCTTACTGGCTATTACTTCAACTTAGAAGCTTCTTCAGTGTTCTACTATGGTGCTTTTAGTGTCTCCGCATACCGCAGCAGGCGACATAGATTTGCAGACGATAAATGTAACCGTCTCAGAGAGAAAAGCAGCCAATGTGACGATCTGGCTTTAAGACGATTTGATAACAAATGACGAAAACGATGGATTTCTCAGATTTTTACTACATATGAACACTTTTCACATTCTCCGGTGCAACGTGGCTGCTAGTCTTCCTTTCATGCAGAATTTTATGGTTCCACCTCATGTCCAAGCCACCAAAGCCGGCTAATAAGTGAATAATCGACAACTAAAACTTGAATTGTACTACTTCTTACTGGCTATTGCTTCAACTTAGAAGCTTCTTCTGTGTTCTACTATGGTGCTTTTAGTGTCTCCGCATACCGCAGAACGCGACATAGCTTTGCAGACGATAAATGTAACCGTTTCAGAGAGAAGAGCGGCCAATGTGACGATCTGGTTTTAGGTCGATTCGATAACAAATGACGAAAACGGACGGATTTCTCAGGTTTTTACTACATATGAACACTTTTCACATTCTCCCGTGCAACGCGGCTGCTAGTCCTCCTTTCATGCAAAATCTTAAGGTCCCTTGTCATGTCCAAGCCACCAAAGCCGGCTAAAAAGTGAATAATCGCCAACTAAAACTTCAATTGTACTACTTCTTACTGGCTATTACTTCAACTTAGAAGCATCTTCTGTGTTCTTCTATGGTGCTTTTAGTGTCTCCGCATACTGCAGCACGCGACATAGCTTTGCAGACAATAAGTGTAACCTTCTCAGAGAGAAAGGCGGCAAATGTGACGATCTGGCTTTAAGTCGATTCGATAACAAATGACGAAAACGGACGGATTTCTCAGGTTTTTACTACACATGAACACTTTTCACATTCTCCCGTGCAACGCGGCTGCTACTCCTCCTTTCATGCAAAATCGTAAGGTCCCAGGTCATGTCCAAGCCACCAAAGCCGGCTAAAAAGTGAATAATCGACAACTAAAACTTCAATTGTACTACTTCTTACTGGCTATTACTTCAACTTAGAAGCTTCTTCTGTGTTCTCCTATGGTGCTTTTAGTGTCTCCGCAGATCGCAGCACGCGACATAGCTTTGCAGACGATAAATGTAACCGTTTCAGAGAGAAGAGCGGCAAATGTGACGATCTGGCTTTAAGTCGATTCGATAACAAATGACGAAAACGGACGGATTTCTCAGGTTTTTACTACATATGAACACTTTTCACATTCTCCCGTGCAACGCGGCTGTTAGTCCTCCTTTCATGCAAAATCTTATGGTCCTAGGTCATGTCCAAGCCACCAAAGGCGGCTAAAAAGTGAATAATCGACAACTAAAACTTCAATTGTACTACTTCTTACTGGCTATTACTTCAACTTAGAAGCTTCTTCTGTGTTCTACTATGGTGCTTTTAGTGTCTCCGCATCCCGCAGCACGCGACATAGATTTGCAGACGATAAATGTAACCGTCTCAGTGAGAAATGCGGCCAATGTGACGATCTGGCTTTAAGACGATTCGATAACAAATGACGAAAACGGACGGATTTCTCAGGTTTTTACTACATATGAACACATTTCACATTCTCCGGTGCAACGTGGCTGCTAGTCTTCCTTTCATGCAAAATTTTATGGTTCCACCTCATATCCAAGCCACCAAAGCCGGCTAAAAAGTGAATAATCGACAACTAAAGCTTCAATTGTACTACTTCTTACTGGCTAATACTTCAACTTAGAAGCTTCTTCTGTGTTCTACTATGGTGCTTTTAGTGTTTCCGCATAACGCAGCACGCGACATAGCTTTGCAGACGATAAATGTAACCGTTTCAGAGAGTAGAGCGGCCAATGTGACTATGTGGCTTAAAGTCGATTCGATAACAAATGACGAAAACGGACGGATTTCTCAGGTTTTTACTACATATGAACACTTTTCACATTCTCCCGTGCAACGCGTCTGCTAGTCCTCCTTTCATGCAAAATCTTATGATCCTAGGTCATGTCCAAGCCACCAAAGCCGGCTAAAAAGTGAATAATCGACAACTAAAACTTGAATTGTACTACTTTTTACTGGCTATTACTTCAACTTTGAAGTTTCTTCTGTGTTCTACTATGGTGTTTTTAGTGTCTCCGCATACCGCAGCACGCGACATAGCTTTGCAGACGATAAATGTAACCGTCTCAGAGAGAAAAGCGGCCAATGTGACGATCTGGCTTTCTGTCGATTCGATAACAAATGACGAAAACGGACGGATTTCTCAGGTTTTTACTACATATGAACACTTTTCACATTCTCCCGTGCAACGCGGCTGTTAGTCCTCCTTTCATGCAAAATCGTATGGTCCTAGGTCATGTCCAAGCCACCAAAGCCGGCTAATAAGTGAATAATCGACAACTAAAACTTCAATTGTACTACTTCTTACTGGCTATTGCTTCAACTTAGAAGCTTCTTCAGTGTTCTACTATGGTGCTTTTAGTGTCTCCGCATACCGCAGCACGCGACATAGATTTGCAGACGATAAATGTAACCGTTTCAGAGAGAAAAGCGGCCAATGTGACGATCTGGCTTTAGGTCGATTCGATAACAAATGACGAAAACGGACGGATTTCTCAGGTTTTTACTACATATGAACACTTTTCACATTCGACGGTGCAACGTGGCTGCTAGTCTTCCTTTCATGCAAAATTTTATGGTTCCACCTCATATCCAAGCCACCAAAGCCGGCTAAAAAGTGAATAATCGACAACTAAAGCTTCAATTGTACTACTTCTTACTGGCTATTACTTCAACTTAGAAGCTTCTTCTGTGTTCTACTATGGTGCTTTTAGTGTTTCCGCATAACGCAGCACGCGACATAGCTTTGCAGACGATAAATGTAACCGTTTCAGAGAGAAGAGCGGCCAATGTGTCGATCTGGCTTTAAGTCGATTCGATAACAAATGACGAAAACGGACGGATTTCTCAGGTTTTTACTACATATGAACACTTTTCACATTCTCCCGTGCAACGCGGCTGCTAGTCCTCCTTTCATGCAAAATCTTAAGGTCCTAGGTCATGTCCAAGCCACCAAAGCCGGCTAAAATGTGAATAATCGACAACTAAAACTTGAATTGTATTACTTCTTACTGGCTATTACTTCAACTTAGAAGCTTCTTCTGTGTTCTACTATGGTGCTTTTAGTGTCTCCGCATACCGCAGCACGCGACATAGCGTTGCAGACGATAAATGTAACCGTCTCAGAGAGAAAAGCGGCCAATGTGACGTTCTGCCTTTAAGTCGATTCGTTAACAAATGAAGAAAACGGACGGATTTATCAGGTTTTTACCACATATGAACACTTTTCACATTCTCCCGTGCAACGCGGCTGCCAGTCCTCCTTTCATGTAAAATCTTAAGGTCCCTTGTCATGTCCAAGCCACCAAAGCCGGCTAAAAAGTGAATAATCGCCAACTAAAACTTCAATTGTACTACTTCTTACTGGCTATTACTTCAACTTAGAAGCATCTTCTGTGTTCTTCTATGGTGCTTTTAGTGTCTCCGCATACTGCAGCACGCGACATAGCTTTGCAGACAATAAGTGTAACCTTCTCAGAGAGAAAGGCGGCAAATGTGACGATCTGGCTTTAAGTCGATTCGATAACAAATGACGAAAACGGACGGATTTCTCAGGTTTTTACTACACATGAACACTTTTCACATTCTCCCATGCAACGCGGCTGCTACTCCTCCTTTCATGCAAAATCGTAAGGTCCCAGGTCATGTCCAAGCCACCAAAGCCGGCTAAAAAGTGAATAATCGACAACTAAAACTTCAATTGTACTACTTCTTACTGGCTATTACTTCAACTTAGAAGCTTCTTCTGTGTTCTCCTATGGTGCTTTTAGTGTCTCCGCAGATCGCAGCACGCGACATAGCTTTGCAGACGATAAATGTAACCGTTTCAGAGAGAAGAGCGGCAAATGTGACGATCTGGCTTTAAGTCGATTCGATAACAAATGACGAAAACGGACGGATTTCTCAGGTTTTTACTACATATGAACACTTTTCACATTCTCCCGTGCAACGCGGCTGTTAGTCCTCCTTTCATGCAAAATCTTATGGTCCTAGGTCATGTCCAAGCCACCAAAGCCGGCTAAAAAGTGAATAATCGACAACTAAAACATGAATTGTACTACTTCTTACTGGCTATTACTTCAACTTAGAAGCTTCTTCTGTGTTCTACTATGGTGCTTTTAGTGTTTCCGCATACCGCAGCACGCGACATAGCTTTGTAGACGATAAATGTAGCCGTTTCAGAGAGAAGAGGGACCAATGTGACGATCTGACTTTAAGTCGATTCGATAACAAATGACGAAAACGGACGGATTTCTCAGGTTTTTACTACATATGAACACTTTTCACATTCTCAGGTGCAACGCGGCTGCTAGTCCTCCTTTCATGCAAAATCTTAAGGTCCTAGGCCATGTCCAAGCCACCAAAGCCGGCTAAATAGTGAATAATCGACAACTAAATTTGAATTGAAATACTTCTTACTGGCTATTACTTCAACTTAGAAGCTTCTTCTGTGTTCTACTATGGTGCTCTTAGTGTTTCCGCATACTGCAGCACGCGACATAGCTTTGCAGACGATAAATGTAACCGTTTCAGAGAGTAGAGCGGCCAATGTGACTATGTGGCTTTAAGTCGATTCGATAACAAATAACGAAAACGGACGGATTTCTCAGGTTTTTACTACATATGAACACTTTTCACATTCTCCCGTGCAACGCGTCTGCTAGTCCTCCTTTCATGCAAAATCTTATGGTCCCAGGTCATATCCAAGCCACCAAAGCCGGCTAAAAAGTGAATAATCGACAACTAAAACTTGAATTGTACTACTTCTTACTGGCTATTGATTCATCTTTGAAGTTTCTTCTGTGTTCTACTATGGTGCTTTTAGTGTCTCCGCATACCGCAGCACGCGACATAGCTTTGCAGACGATAAATGTAACCGTCCCAGAGAGAAAAGCGGCCAATGTGACGATCTGGCTTTAAGTCGATTCGATAACAAATGACGAAAACGGACGGATTTCTCAGGTTTTTACTACATATGAACACTTTTCACATTCTCCCGTGCAACGCGGCTGTTAGTCCTCCTTTCATGCAAAATCTTATGGTCCTAGGTCATGTCCAAGCCACCAAAGCCGGCTAAAAAGTGAATAATCGACAACTAAAACTTCAATTGTACTACTTCTTTCTGGCTATTGCTTCAACTTAGAAGCTTCTTCAGTGTTCTACTATGGTGCTTTTAGTGTGTCCGCATACCGCAGCACGCGACATAGCTTTGCAGACGATAAATGTAACCGTCTCAGAGAGAAAAGCAGCCAATGTGACGATCTGGCTTTAAGTCGATTCGATAACAAATGACGAAAACGGACGGATTTCTCAGGTTTTTACTACATATGAACACTTTTCACATTCTCCCGTGCAACGCGGCTGTTAGTCCTCCTTTCATGCAAAATCTTATGGTCCTAGGTCATGTCCAAGCCACCAAAGCCGGCTAAAAAGTGAATAATCGACAACTAAAACTTCAATTGTACTACTTCTTACTGGCTATTGCTTCAACTTAGAAGCTTCTTCAGTGTTCTACTATGGTGCTTTTAGTGTCTCCGCATACCGCAGCAGGCGACATAGATTTGCAGACGATAAATGTAACCGTCACAGAGAGAAAAGCAGCCAATGTGACGATCTGGCTTTAAGACGATTTGATAACAAATGACGAAAACGATTTATTTCTCAGGTTTTTACTACATATGAACACTTTTCACATTCTCCGGTGCCACGTGGCTGCTAGTGTTCCTTTCATGCAAAATTTTATGGTTCCACCTCATGTCCAGGCCACCAAAGCCGGCTAAAATATGAATAACCGACAACTAAAACTTCAATTGCACTACTTCTTACTGGCTATTACTTCAACATAGAAGCTTCTTCAGTGTTCTACTATGGTGCTTTTAGTGTTTCCGCATACCGCAGCAGGCGACATAGATTTGCAGACGATAAATGTAACCGTCTCAGAGAGAAAAGCAGCCAATGTGACGATCTGGCTTTAAGACGATTTGATAACAAATGACGAAAACGATGGATTTCTCAGATTTTTTCTACATATGAACACTTTTCACATTCTCCCGTGCAACGCGGCTGTTAGTCCTCCTTTCATGCAAAATCTTATGGTCCTAGGTCATGTCCAAGCCACCAAAGCCGGCTAAAAAGTGAATAATCGACAACTAAAACTTCAATTGTACTACTTCTTTCTGGCTATTGCTTCAACTTAGAAGCTTCTTCAGTGTTCTACTATGGTGCTTTTAGTGTCTCCGCATACCGCAGCACGCGACATAGCTTTGCAGACGATAAATGTAACCGTCTCAGAGAGAAAAGCGGCCAATGTGACGATCTGGCTTTAAGTCGATTCGATAACAAATGACGAAAACGGACGGATTTATCAGGTTTTTACCACATATGAACACTTTTCACATTCTCCCGTGCAACGCGGCTGCCAGTCCTCCTTTCATGTAAAATCTTAAGGTCCCTTGTCATGTCCAAGCCACCAAAGCCGGCTAAAAAGGGAATAATCGACAACTAAAACTTCAATTATACTACATCTTACTGGCTATTACTTCAACTTAGAAGCATCTTCTGTGTTCTTCTATGGTGCTTTTAGTGTCTCCGCATACTGCAGCACGCGACATAGCTTTGCAGACAATAAGTGTAACCTTCTCAGAGAGAAAGGCGGCAAATGTGACGATCTGGCTTTAAGTCGATTCGATAACAAATGACGAAAACGGACCGATTTCTCAGGTTTTTACTACACATGAACACTTTTCACATTCTCCCATGCAACGCGGCTGCTAGTCCTCCTTTCATGCAAAATCGTAAGGTCCCAGGTCATGTCCAAGCCACCAAAGCCGGCTAAAAAGTGAATAATCGACAACTAAAACTTCAATTGTACTACTTCTTACTGGCTATTACTTCAACTTAGAAGCTTCTTCTGTGTTCTCCTATGGTGCATTAGTGTCTCCGCAGATCGCAGCACGCGACATAGCTTTGCAGACGTTAAATGTAACCGTTTCAGAGAGAAGAGCGGCAAATGTGACGATCTGGCTTTAAGTCGATTCGATAACAAATGACGAAAACGGACGGATTTCTAAGGTTTTTACTACATATGAACACTTTTCACATTCTCCCGTGCAACGCGTCTGCTAGTCCTCCTTTCATGGAAAATCTTATGGTCCTAGGTCATATCCAAGCCACCAAAGCCGGCTAAAAAGTGAATAATCGACAACTAAAACTTGAATTGTACTACTTCTTACTGGCTATTGATTCAACTTTGAAGTTTCTTCTGTGTTCTACTATGGTGCTTTTAGTGTCTCCGCATACCGCAGCACGCGACATAGCTTTGCAGACGATAAATGTAACCGTCCCAGAGAGAAAAGCGGCCAATGTGACGATCTGGCTTTAAGTCGATTCGATAACAAATGACGAAAACGGACGGATTTCTCAGGTTTTTACTACATATGAACACTTTTCACATTCTCCCGTGCAACGCGGCTGTTAGTCCTCCTTTCATGCAAAATCTTATGGTCCTAGGTCATGTCCAAGCCACCAAAGCCGGCTAAAAAGTGAATAATCGACAACTAAAACTTCAATTGTACTACTTCTTTCTGGCTATTGCTTCAACTTAGAAGCTTCTTCAGTGTTCTACTATGGTGCTTTTAGTGTCTCCGCATACCGCAGCACGCGACATAGCTTTGCAGACGATAAATGTAACCGTCTCAGAGAGAAAAGCGGCCAATGTGACGATCTGGCTTTAAGTCGATTCGATAACAAATGACGAAAACGGACGGATTTCTCAGGTTTTTACTACATATGAACACTTTTCACATTCTCCCGTGCAACGCGGCTGTTACTCCTCCTTTCATGCAAAATCTTATGGTCCTAGGTCATGTACAAGCCACCAATGCCGGCTAAAAAGTGAATAATCGACAACTATAACTTCAATTGTACTACTTCTTACTGGCTGTTGCTTCAACTTAGAAGCTTCTTCAGTGTTCTACTATGGTGCTTTTAGTGTCTCCGCATACCGCAGCACGCGACATAGATTTGCAGACGATAAATGTAACCGTCTCAGAGAGAAAAGCAGCCAATGTGACGATCTGGCTTTAAGACGATTTGATAACAAATGACGAAAACGATGGATTTCTCAGGTTTTTACTACATATGAACACTTTTCACATTCTCCGGTGCAACGTGGCTGCTAGTCTTCCTTTCATGCAAAATTTTATAGTTCCACCTCATGTCCAAGCCACCAAAGCCGGCTAAAAAGTGAATAATCGACAACTGAAAGTTCAATTGCACTACTTCTTACTGGCTATTACTTCAACATAGAAGCTTCTTCAGTGTTCTACTATGGTGCTTTTAGTGTTTCCGCATACTGCAGCACGCGACATAGCTTTGCAGACGATAAATGTAACCGTTTCAGAGAGTAGAGCGGCCAATGTGACTATGTGGCTTTAAGTCGATTCGATAACAAATGACGAAAACGGACGGATTTCTCAGGTTTTTACTACACATGAACACTTTTCACACTCTCCCATGCAACATGGCTGCTAGTCCTCCTTTCATGCAAAATCGTAAGGTCCCAGGTCATGTCCAAGCCACCAAAGCCAGCTAAAAAGTGAATAATCGACAACTAAAACTTCAGTTGTACTACTTCTTACTGGCTATTACTTCAACTTAGAAGCTTCTTCTGTGTTCTCCTATGGTGCTTTTAGTGTCTCCGCAGATCGCAGCACGCGACATAGCTTTGCAGACGATAAATGTAACCGTTTCAGAGAGAAGAGCGGCAAATGTGACGATCTGGCTTTAAGTCGATTCGATAACAAATGACGAAAACGGACGGATTTCTCAGGTTTTTACTACATATGAACACATTTCACATTCTCCCGTGAAACGCGGCTGTTAGTCCTCCTTTCATGCAAAATCTTATGGTCCTAGGTCATGTCCAAGCCACCAAAGCCGGCTAAAAAGTGAATAATCGACAACTAAAACATGAATTGTACTACTTCTTACTGGCTATTACTTCAACTTAGAAGCTTCTTCTGTGTTCTACTATGGTGCTTTTAGTGTTTCCGCATACCGCAGCACGCGACATAGCTTTGTAGACGATAAATGTAACCGTTTCAGAGAGAAGAGGGGCCAATGTGACGATCTGACTTTAAGTCGATTCGATAACAAATGACGAAAACGGACGGATTTCTCAGGTTTTTACTACATATGAACACTTTTCACATTCTCCCGTGCAACGCGGCTGCTAGTCCTCCTTTCATGCAAAATCTTAAGATCCTAGGTCATGTCCAAGCCACCAAAGCCGGCTAAATAGTGAATAATCGACTACTAAATTTGAATTGAAATACTTCTTACTGGCTATTACTTCAACTTAGAAGCTTCTTCTGTGTTCTACTATGGTGCTTTTAGTGTTTCCGCATACTGCAGCACGCGACATAGCTTTGCAGACGATAAATGTAACCGTTTCAGAGAGTAGAGCGGCCAATGTGACTATGTGGCTTTAAGTCGATTCGATAACAAATGACGAAAACGGACGGATTTCTAAGGTTTTTACTACATATGAACACTTTTCACATTCTCCCGTGCAACGCGTCTGCTAGTCCTCCTTTCATGCAAAATCTTATGGTCCTAGGTCATATCCAAGCCACCAAAGCCGGCTAAAAAGTGAATAATCGACAACTAAAACTTCAATTGTACTACTTCTTACTGGCTATTGATTCAACTTTAAAGTTTCTTCTGTGTTCTACTATGGTGCTTTTAGTGTCTCCGCATACCGCAGCACGCGACATAGCTTTGCAGACGATAAATGTAACCGTCCCAGAGGGAAAAGCGGCCAATGTGACGATCTGGCTTTAAGTCGATTCGATAACAAAGGACGAAAACGGACGGATTTCTCAGGTTTTTACTACATATGAACACTTTTCACATTCTCCCATGCAACGCGGCTGTTAGTCCTCCTTTCATGCAAAATCTTATGGTCCTAGGTCATGTCCAAGCCACCAAAGCCGGCTAAAAAGTGAATAATCGACAACTAAAACTTCAATTGTACTACTTCTTTCTGGCTATTGCTTCAACTTAGAAGCTTCTTCAGTGTTCTACTATGGTGCTTTTAGTGTCTCCGCATACCGCAGCACGCGACATAGCTTTGCAGACGATAAATGTAACCGTCTCAGAGAGAAAAGCGGCCAATGTGACGATCTGGCTTTAAGTCGATTCGATAACAAATGACGAAAACGGACGGATTTCTCAGGTTTTGACTACATATGAACACTTTTCACATTCTCCCGTGCAACGCGGCTGTTAGTCCTCCTTTCATGCAAAATCTTATGGTCCTATGTCATGTCCAAGCCACCAAAGCCGGCTAAAAAGTGAATAATCGACAACTAAAACTTCAATTGTACTACTTCTTACTGGCTATTGCTTCAACTTAGAAGCTTCTTCAGTGTTCTACTATGGTGCTTTTAGTGTCTCCGCATACCGCAGCAGGCGACATAGATTTGCAGACGATAAATGTAACCGTCTCAGAGAGAAAAGAAGCCAATGTGACGATCTGGCTTTAAGACGATTTGATAACAAATGACGAAAACGATGGATTTCTCAGGTTTTTACTACATATGAACACTTTTCACATTCTCCCGTGCAACGCGTCTGCTAGTCCTCCTTTCATGCAAAATCTTAAGGTCCTAGGTCATGTCCAAGCCACCAAAGCCGGCTAAATAGTGAATAATCGAAAACTAAATTTGAATTGTAATACTTCTTACTGGCTATTACTTCAACTTAGAAGCTTCTTCAGTGTTCTACTATGGTGCTTTTAGTGTTTCCGCATACTGCAGCACGCGACATAGCTTTGCAGACGATAAATGTAACCGTTTCAGAGAGTAGAGCGGCCAATGTGACTATGTGGCTTTAAGTCGATTCGATAACAAATGACGAAAACGGACGGATTTCTCAGGTTTTTACTACATATGAACACTTTTCACATTCTCCCGTGCAACGCGTCTGCTAGTCCTCCTTTCATGCAAAATCTTAAGGTCCTAGGTCATATCCAAGCCACCAAAGCCGGCTAAAAAGTGAATAATCGACAACTAAAACTTGAATTGTACTACTTCTTACTGGCTATTACTTCAACTTTGAAGTTTCTTCTGTGTTATACTATGGTGCTTTTAGTGTCTCCGCATACCGCAGCACGCGACATAGCTTTGCAGACGATAAATGTAACCGTCCCAGAGAGAAAAGCGGCCAATGTGACGATCTGGCTTTAAGTCGATTCGATAACAAATGAAGAAAACGGACGGATTTCTCAGGTTTTTACTACATATGGACACTTTTCACATTCTCCCGTGCAAAGCGGCTGTTAGTCCTCCTTTCATGCAAAATCTTATGGTCCTAGGTCATGTCCAAGCCACCAAAGCCGGGTAAAAAGTGAATAATCGACAACTAAAACTTCAATTGTACTACTTCTTACTGGCTGTTGCTTCAACTTAGAAGCTTCTTCAGTGTTCTAGTATGGTGCTTTTAGTGTCTCCGCATACCGCAGCAGGCGACATAGATTTGCAGACGATAAATGTAACCGTCTCAGAGAGAAAAGCAGCCAATGTGACGATCTGGCTTTAAGACGATTTGATAACAAATGACGAAAACGATGGATTTCTCAGGTTTTTACTACATATGAACACTTTTCACATTCTCCGGAGCAACGTGGCTGCTAGTCTTCCTTTCATGCAAAATTTTATGGTTCCACCTCATGTCCAAGCCACCAAAGCCGGCTAAAAAGTGAATAATCGACAACTAAAACTTCAATTGTACTACTTCTTACTGGCTATTACTTCAACTTAGAAGCATCTTCTATGTTCTTCTATGGTGCTTTTAGTGTCTCCGCATACTGCAGCACGCGACATAGCTTTGCAGACAATAAGTGTAACCTTCTCAGAGAGAAAGGCGGCAAATGTGACGATCTGGCTTTAAGTCGATTCGGTAACAAATAACGAAAACGGACGGATTTCTCAGGTTTTTACTACACATGAACACTTTTCACATTCTCCCATGCAACGCGGCTGCTAGTCCTCCTTTCATGCAAAATCGTAAGGTCCCAGGTCATGTCCAAGCCACCAAAGCCGGCTAAAAAGTGAATAATCGACAACTAAAACATGAATTGTACTACTTCTTACTGGCTATTACTTCAACTTAGAAGCTTCTTCTGTGTTCTACTATGGTGCTTTTAGTGTTTCCGCATACCGCAGCACGCGACATAGCTTTGTAGACGATAAATGTAACCGTTTCAGAGAGAAGAGGGGCCAATGTGACGATCTGACTTTAAGTCGATTCGATAACAAATGACGAAAACGGACGGATTTCTCAGGTTTTTACTACATATGAACACTTTTTATATTCCCCCGTGCAACGCGGCTGCCAGTCCTCCTTTCATGCAAAATCTTAACGTCCTAGGTGATGTCCGAGCTACCAATGCCGGCTAAAAAGTGAATAATCGACAACTAAATTTGAATTGAAATACTTCTTACTGGCTATTACTTCAACTTAGAAGCTTCTTCTGTGTTCTACTATGGTGCTTTTAGTGTTTCCGCATACTGCAGCACGCGACATAGCTTTGCAGACGATAAATGTAACCGTTTCAGAGAGTAGAGCGGCCAATGTGACTATGTGGCTTTAAGTCGATTC